>NC_065521.1:47233351-47242278 GCF_006386435.1 Epinephelus moara | reverse complement strand
CTCAGTTTGCAGCTGTGTTAATCAAATCAGGTTGGGTTTCCATTACGCGTGCCAAATGTGCCAAACGGTGCCAATCCCCTTTGACCTGACATCAGATGTGACGGGACAGTCGATATAGAGATACATTTATGTGCTGATTGCAGATAGTTGTATTGAATAGGGGTTTTGTGGCTATTTATTGCATCGTTAATGTGCCTGATATTCTGGAAACCTGCCTGTGAGGTTTTGGTGACGTGTGCGCACTGTCCACCGGTCAGCCAAACTTCGGCTTAGACCGGCTGCGCTCCCCCTGCACTGACAGTAGACGTGGTTTCAGTTGGCAAGCTTTTAGCACACCTTCAGCAAAGCCCTTTGGCACGAAACTGTCACTGCGCCAAGCTGGATCTGTCGACACCTCCCCTTGCTGCGCCGCCACACCCATCTCAGCGCACCATGGTCTGCCAAACTACCAAACTCAGCGCGCCTCGGGTTGCGCTGCTCGAAACTAGCTCTGCGTGGGGTTTGCCACCCTGCGCCACCCTGCGCTGCGCCGGGAAACTAGAGCCCTTACTCTACATTATAACTAACTCTCTACATTATAACTAACTCTCTACATTATAACTCTAACTCTCTACATTATAACTCTTACTCTCTACATTATAACTCTAACTCTGCATTATAACTAACTCTCTACATTATAACTCTAACTCTCTACATTATAACTCTCTACATTATAACTCTTACTCTCTACATTATAACTAACTCTCTACATTATAACTCTAACTCTACATTATAATTAACTCTCTACATTATAACTCTAACTCTCTACATTATAACTAACTCTCTACATTATAACTCTAACTCTACATTATGACTCTTACTCTCTACATTATAACTAACTCTCTACATTATAACTCTTACTCTCTACATTATAACTCATACTCTCTACATTATAACTCTAACTCTCTACATTATAACTAACTCTCTACATCATAACTCTAACTCTCTACATTATAACTAACACTCAACATTATAACTAACTCTAGACATTATAACTCTAACTCTACATCATAAATCTAACTCTCTACATTATAACTAACTCTACATTATAACTCTTACTCTCTACATTATAACTGTAACGCTCTACATTATAACTAACTTTCTACATTATAACTCTTACGCTCTACATTATAACTAACTCTCTACATTATAACTCTAACTCTCTACATTATAACTCTTACTCTCTACATTATAACTAACTCTACATTATAACTCTAATTCTCTACATTATAACTAAAACTCTGTACATTATAACTCTAAATGTCTACATTATTTATTCTTTTAAAACTTCCTGTTGATGGTTTGTTGAGTCTTTGAGGATGACGTGCTGAAAGATTCATGTGTATAATCCAGTGTAACGAGCAACACAATGCCTATTATTATTGAAATCATTATGTTCATGTGTTCATTAAATGAGACTGAAGGTCTAGAGCGCCCCCTACAGGCTGCACTGTTTGTCTTAACCAAAATATAAACAGATAAACCCAGTCCCAGCAGCAGAAGATTTCTACAAACCATGAGTAAGTTGCAGTCGTACGTGTCATACGTGTCATATCAGTGTTTCTGCAATGACGTAGTATCTGAGCTTACCTCATCAGGAGGTGGAGGGGATGGTGGATGGTGTGACACCTTGAAGAGATGCCTGCCGAGCTGCAGCAACTGTTCAACACACAACCAAATGGTTTCTTCATAACGTCATCACTGTATTTTCAGCAGCTTTTAGCCACCAAACTCTCGTGATTTTTTCTCGTGAGGATAGCCTGACGAAAAGTGGGTGTTATTTACGATATCATCGTTGCGTTTCCTGCCGCGATTGTGAAATTCAAAATTGTTATTTTAAGCCAAAACATGATGTTTTCCAAGAACCAAGCTGTTGTTCCTAAACCTATATTACATTAACTCTATGGGCCCTAGGCCTTTTGGGGGTATTTTTACTGCCTTTACTTTTAAGCTCATATCACAGTCATTATAAAGGCTACATACACATGCTATATCTTGTTTTTTTTAAGGACAATCTGGGCTATCCAGATTTGCCATCATTTCATGTCCTCCTATGTGCCTGTATTTTATAATAATTTTTATATCAATCAAAGAAACAAATCCGTATGACTAAATTCTTACATTTTTACATGTATCTCAGCATAGCAAGTTGGAAGTTGACATATTCTGCCATATATGAAGAGGGGAGCCTCTCTGGAATCTGGCAATATAAGAACCATGATGCTGGGACATTCTGTCACTTCACAGTTGTCCAAAAGATGTCGTTTGTGCCAGGCGGACATGATTGCCAGTATTTTTTCATTATTGCAAGAAATTCCATTGACTCATACACAAGTCAAAAATGTGTTTTATCTGAAAGGAACATGCAATATTTACATCTAAGGTCATACAAAAATAGTCAACCAAGTGCAATGATGTCCTCCGAGATAATAATTGTTTTTCAGTTTCAGTTATATATTGGGGGGACATTTTGGGCATTGGTGGGGGGGCACGTGTCCCCCTCAATGTATATGGTCACTACTGCCCTGTCATGCATGCATAATTAGGCTGCAGTTGTCTGGGTGCGCAAAGGTGAAGTGGCTGGTCTTGTCATACAAAGTTTGATGGAGTGTCAACTGGACAATATGGAGATATTTGCATCTTGAAAGCCGGACTACAAATGTGGATAGACAGGGAGAAACACATGAGACGTGGTAAGATACGATATTCCTCACTATATGAAGTGACTGATAACAAGATCTGTATAATGGATTGTAAAGAAATTCGTCAGGATTTTATTTGGTAGACAATTGATCTGGATTTATAGCGTGATGGGATGACAGCACAATGATGTGTGTGGTGTCACTGGAAAGCTCTGCTCCTGCGCTTTCATGTGATATGCATGGCATTTCTGTGCAACCCTGCATTCGGGAGTAATCCATCCAAGAGTGCAAAGCTGTGTGAAAGGTCGGTTATACATAGTTTTAGTGTAACTTTATCATTTTTTTCGCTGTGAAAACATTGGACTACCGACAAGTGCTTGGTCTTGTCAGAAAGCTATGATTCCACTGTTTCACGTGATATGTGTGGCTTCTCACTATGATGCACGTTTGCAGAGAAAATCCATAGAGAAGAACAGGTGTGAATTTGGACGCACTATGCATCATTCGGGCCCATAGGGTTAAATACAGCGTTGTTGAGAAGAAAAAGAAATCCACAACTTTTACAACAACTTTTTTCTGGCTATTGGGTTGATCAATGTGTCATAATAGAACAGTTTGTGTGATGTCCTATGTCCCATAGATGATGTCACAGAGGTTCAGTTTAGGAAAAGAAACACAGTGAGGATGAACCTTAAATGACTGGAAGGTCACATGGTTCTGAACACGCGTGGAAATGTTCTGTCTTTTGTGACTGGTCCACCACCTCAACCTTCCTCCTAACTGGACCACTTCCGTCTTTACTCCCATCAGCACACTGGTCACATGATCACAGCCTTCAAAATATGTGGTTTATACACAAATTACTGGCTCATGATTACAAAGGATATGTATACATATCCTTTGTAATCATGAGCCAGTAATGAAAAAAGTAATGCACCAAAATTCATATATGAATTTTGGTGCATTACTTTTCATAGACAAACGTACAAACAGTTTATTAGTTCAGTTTCAGTTTAACACTCAACAGAGACGTCAGGTCACTGTTCTCTCAGGGATGACGACCATGGACACTGACTGAAAGCTCTCACACCTCTGAAAATATTTTATATATTTGATCTGACAGAAGAGCAGCTGTAGAACGACAACACTTATGGCTCATATCTTCTGCTAGCAGGTGTGAAATGAATGCTGGGAAACTTAACTGAGAAACATTTGGTCTGAGTGATGACACAAAACAAGAAAAGACAAGAAGTCAGACTGAGAAACGACTAATCTCACGACCAACACTCAAGAACAGCTCTGTTTAAATTCAGTAACAAAACACTGCTACTGTGTGTGTGTGTGTGTGTGTGTGTGTGTGTGTGTGCGTGGGTGGGTGGATGTGCTGACTTCCTGCTGTGAGGAAACTCTCTTCCGATGGAGAAAGACTGAAACGTTTCAGATCCAAACTGATGTGGAAACACACACACACACACACACACACACACACAATATGTAGTAGTATCTGTTGATCGTGGTTCAGGCAGGTGGAGATTTCAGGATGACATGCATCCTGTGAGTCTAACAGGAGCTTCATAGTCACATCAGTAATTTAGTCGACATGTCAAACTTCCTTCACTGAGGCAGCATCAACAAAACTGTCAGAAGTAACTCGTCAGTTTAATGTGACTTTTTCTAAAGAAGTTCATCAACGATAGAAACACAGAGCCAATGCAGAGCAGAAGCTTGAGGTGAAATAAATCTGAAACATAACAGAAAGGTGAGTAAAATACATGTTCTTGTTTTCAGAGGATTGGTTGGGACAAAACGGTGCTGCTGCTGCTGGGTAGACTCACAAGTCAGTCTTTAGACGCTTTACTTAACTAAGGACTGATGACTTTCTCCCTGATTTTGTGTTTAAATGGGCGGATACAATTTCAGAGTTTAAAAAAACTCCCTACGTTGCAGAACCAATAGTAAATCTGCAGAGCGGTCCTTCGGTGGCTCGCTGAACTCTTGTGCTTGTAAACATAGTCCGACTAGAAACACGTGTAGCGGTACAAAATGGCTCAGCCGTGCTCGCAGAAAACGCCGTCAAAGTTAGTGGATGTTTGTCGCATTTGCGGCGACACATTCTCGCCAACTAAAACAAACAAACATAATCTTTAACAAGGCCATGACTCGTCCGGCCGGCCGGACTATAGAGGGAATCGCCTTGTTGTTTACAAATACTTCCGGGTAGAAGAGGGAATCGCCTTGTTGTTTACAAATACTTCCGGGTAGAAAACCAGCAGAGCTTTTAGCTACACACATATATGTATATATATATATATATATATATATCACATTTTTCACATCACTGTATCACCGTTTAGACTAATCCTATGTTTGTAAAGTCTATAAACACAATGACTGAACAAACATTACTACTTACTTACTTCTTAGCCGTTAGCGGTGTCTGTAACTCATTAAACGGTGAAAAAAAATATATTTTCCAACGGATATCTTGGTTACAACATGATTGAGCGAGCAAAGCAGTTTTGTGTTGCTATGCTATGTGTGGTATTTATTCAGTTTTGGGAAATCACGATGTCTAGAAAGCACCAGTGGCTGCAGCTGACAGGGACAGCTAACACTAGCAGCAAAGCTAACATCAGGACGTCATCTGTTAAAAGCCTCCCGTTGTCGGATACGACATGAAACTACTCCAGTTAGCTCAATCATGTTGTAACTAAGACATCCGCTGGAAAAAATATTTTCTTCACGGATGAGCACACGTTTGATAAAACGTAGTTAAGTCTCTCGGCATCCATTTTCAAGTTCTCTGTGTGTTTGTTTCCTTGCGGACGAGAAAAGGGGGAGGCAAGAGGCGTTGCTTTGTTGCCGGCCGTTTTCGCCGGTGTGTTAAACACACTTTAGAAAGGAGTGTCCCCAGACTATCAGAAGGCGGAGATCTCTGATTGTCTGGTGGCAAGACTAGCTGCTGGGAGACACTGAAGGGACCTAAAACTAGGAGCTAAAAGAGGCTAAAAAACTCCACAGAGCTGTAAAGATGGTGATGATTGTGAGATCACACAAACTCAGTTGATTCCAACCAGTTCAACTGTTAGTCCAGTTAAAACTCCACTGTGTCATATTCAGGAGGATTACAGATTACAGATTACAGATTACAACCATCTGAAACTTCTCCTGGTTAGAATTCCTTCAGTGTTGATTGTTGAGGAGCTGGATTATCTCTCTTCCTCTCAGAAACATACAGGTTCCATGTCAGCAATGTTTCACAGAGGGGCTGATAACTATGAACACACCAAGAGTAAGTGTTTGGTTTGTCCGTTCTGGGCTACTGTAGAAACATGGCGGTGCAACATAGTGATCTCTGTAGACAAGGACCTGCTGTAGACATGAACCGCTCATTCTGAGGAAACCAGAACACAACCATCAGGGTCAGGGTTAGATCCAGTGTTGGGTTAGATCCAGTGTTGGGTTGGATCCAGTGTTGTGTTAGATCCAGTGTTGGGTCAGGGTAAGATCCAGTGTTATGTTAGATCCAGTATTATGTTAGAGACAGTGTTGTGTTAGTGACAGTGATGGATTGGATCCAGTGCTGGGTCAGGGTTAGATCCAGTGTTGTGTTTGATCCAGTGCTGGGTCAGGGTTAGATCCAGGGATGGGTTGGATCTAGTGTTGGGTTACATCCAGGGTTAGGGTTGGATCCAGTGTTGTGTTAGATCCAGTGTTGTGTTGGATCCAGTGTTGTGTTATATACAGTGTTTTGTTGGATCCAGTGTTGGGTTAGATCCAGTGTTGTGTTACATACAGTGTTTTGTTGGATCCAGTGTTGTGTTGGATCCAGTGTTGGGTTAGATCCAGTGTTGTGTTGGATCCAGTGTTGGGTTGGATCCAGTGTTGTGTTATATACAGTGTTGTGTTGGATCCAGTGTTGGGTTAGATCCAGTGTTGTGTTGGATCCAGTGTTGTGTTGGATCCAGTGTTGGGTTACATCCAGGGTTAGGGTTGGATCCAGTGTTGTGTTAGATCCAGTGTTGGGTTGGATCCAGTGTTGTGTTGGATCCAGTGTGGGGTTGGATCCAGTGTTGTGCCAGGGTTAGATACAGTGTTGTGTTGGATCCAATGTTGTGTTGGATCCAGTGTTGGGTTAGATCCAGTGTTGTGTTAACCAGGCTGTGAACGACCAGAGAGCTGAGGGGAATGCAATGAGACGTATCTAAAACACTCATGTTTTTAATTTTTCTTTGTTATTTTGAATGGTGTTAAATTTTGTTTTAGCTGATGTGGGTTTGTCATTCTTACGCGACACAGATTGATCACAAACTCAGCAGCATGTTCGTTACCCCAACTCTCACCTCATCACGTCCTTGTTTGGGCACTTTCACGTCTACATAAATACGCCCTACATTTCCTCCTGTGCCTTTTGTTAATGTTCTGGCATGTCATGTCAGTTTATACCTGTCACATCTGTCATTTCAAAATAAACTTCTGTTTTCACAGGATATGGTTGCAGATAGTCTCTTTCAAAAGTACAGAGTTGGTAAAACACATCGTATTTACATTTATTTCCTTCTGTAACAAAAGCACGTGGTTATGTTTAGAAAAAACATCATATTTCGGCTCCACATTCATACAGGAAGTGAACACTGGCATCCAGTCGGTAGTTTTTGGACCCATCCACCCGTTACTTCGCCCTGCTCACACATTTCTACAGACGGATGCCACAGTTTATAGACTTTAGTATTTGAATCAAACCAGTGCTTCAGTTCACTCTGACATTAATGGTCCATCTTTATGTCTGTCTGTCTGTCTGTCTGTCCTGCAGGACGCTGTTGACCAACTCTAACACACAAAAACACACACACAGACACACACAAACAAACACACCATGAGTATGTCGTCAGTGGGCTCAGTCCCCACTCCTGCTGATGACGCGACCACGCCCCCACCAATGGCCACACCTCCTCGCAAAGCCTCCGTCCGCCTGCAGGAAAGGTGAGAACACACACACACACACACACAACCAAACACAGTGTCTTTAATTCACTGAGAAATTCATCTTTTTCTTTATTTCTGTAGAAACGTCCAAAATCCTCAAACATCCTCACTGTCCGACTGTCCTCAAACGTCCTCACTGTCTGACTGTCCTCAAACATCCTCACTTTTCATAATGTCCTCACTTTTCAGAAATGGGTCACATGAACAATCATCGTGCTCTTTATTGATTGGCCCTTTTGTAGGCGGGGCTCAAACCTCTCGCTGTTATTGGATGTGAGCAGCCTGGGGGCGGAGCCCATGTGCTCCGTCTCTACTCCGAAGGAGGTGTGGCTTCAGCTGCTTCACACATCGTCACGACCTCTCACACACTTGATGCTGCAGCAGGCTGCCGAGGACACAAACACTCTGAATGCAGAGTATCAGGTAACGAGACCGACATGTCTTCATGTTCGGAGACACTTCCTGTTTGTGGACATTCATGGTCACATCTGATCTCTGTGTGAGATGAGGTGTGTTTGTTTTAACATCCAGCCCATCCCTGTATCCTCCACAGAAGATCCCCCCGAACTTTGTGAGTGCTGCAGAGCTCGATGTTCCAGGTCACATGATCAAAGACAGATACAAAACCATCCTGCCCAGTCAGTACCTCCTCCTGCACTTTATTGTGGACCCGTTTTCACTCTTGCTTATTGCTGTTGTTGTTTGGTGTTCACTGTTTAGACCCTGAGAGCCGGGTAGTCCTGAGGAGCCCAGAGGAAGAGTCGGGGCCAGACCGCTACATCAACGCCAACTACATCAGGGTTAGAGTCTAACATTTAATACTGAGTCACTGCAGCTTTGACCATCAGGTGATGGGCGGCCATGTTAGCGATCTGTGTTTACAGCTGATCAGACCAATGAACTGATGAATTATTTACTGATTATGTCTCTTTGGTGACGCCTTTTGATTACATCTCTTTGGTGACGTCTCATTGATGGCGTCTCTTTGGTGATGTCTTATTGGTGACGTGTCTTTAATGACACTTCTTTAGTGAGGTCTCTTTCAGATTCAGATTCAGATTCAGAATACTTTATTAATCCCCGGGGGGAAATTGTTTTTGTTCCAATGCTCCGTGCAAAGTAGAAATAGAAATACAGCATGAATGGAAACAAGAGATAAAGATGAAGATATAAATAAAATACTAAAATAGACAATGAAATAAGTAAAATAAATATTAAAGTAGACATTAAAATAAAATAAAATAAAATAAAATATTAAAG
>NC_065521.1:47228574-47231265 GCF_006386435.1 Epinephelus moara | reverse complement strand
CTTTGATGTCCTTTGTTACCCAAGGCTTGTTATTTGGGTAACACCGCACAGTCCTTGCTGGGACAATGCCGTCCACACAGAAATTAATGTAGTCTGTAATGCACTCAGTAAGCCCATCAATGTCCTCTCCATGTGGCTCACAGAGTACATTCCAGTCAGTCACCTCAAAACAGCCCTGCAGTGCCTCATAGCAGTCCTCTGACCATGTCCTCACTGACTCTTTGATGGTGTCTCTTTGATGACGTCTCTTTGATGACGTCTATTTGGTTGACGTCTCTTTAATGTCACTTCTTTGGTGATGTCTCTTTGGTGATGTCTCTTTGATTCAATTCAATTCAATTCAATTTTATTTATAAAGCCCAATATCACAAATCACAGTTTGCCTCACAGGGCTTTACAGCATACAACATCCCTCTGTCCTTAGGACCCTCACAGCTGATCAGGAAAAAAAACCCCAAAAAACCCTTTAACGGGTAAAAAAAATGGTAGAAACCTCAGGAAGAGCAACTGAGGAGGGATCCCTCTTCCAGGACGGACAGACGTGCAATAGATGTCGTACAGAACAGATCAACATAATAAATTAACAGTAATCCGTATGACACAATGAGACAGAAAGAGAGACAGAGAGTGATGCAGCACAGTCGGTAATGACAGTAGCCTACAACAAAATTAATTAAAGTAATGATATAATAATATTAAAATTATAATTTTGGTTATTGTGGTACAATATGTTGAAATGAAATATATTAATATCTGACAGTATACATATGTGACAATAATCATATGTGTATAATAACAGTAGAAGTACGACTAATGATAAAAGCAGCAGCAGGAGGCATCTGGCAGGACCACGGCAGCAGCACAACCACACACGTCACACTATCCAGGCACCGCTGCGATATAAGTTAACCTGTGAGACAGTGGAGCACAAAGGCTCCGGAGAAGAAGCCGACTTAGTGACATGTAGTACGGCCAAGTTAGCAAGATGTAGTAACATGACGTATGACGTCCATTTAATGATGTCTCTTTGGTGACGTCCATTTAATGACGTCTCTTTAATGACATTTCTTTAATGACATGTCTATCGTGACATCTTAACGTCTCTTTGGCGACGTCTCTTTGGTGACGTCTCTCTGGTTATGTCTCTTTAATGATGTCTCTTTTTTGATGACTCTTTGATGGAGTCTCTTTGGTGACATTTCTTTGGTGACGTCCATTTAATGACGTCTCTTTGGTGACGTCCATATAATGACATCTCTTTGGTGACATCTCTTTGATGACGTCTCTTTGATGACATCTCTTTGGTGACATCTCTTTGATGACATCTCTTTGGTGACATCTCTTTGATGACGTCTCTTTGGTGATGTTTCTTTAATGACGTCTCTTTGGTGACGTCCATATAATGACATCTCTTTGGTGACATCTTTTTGATGACGTCTAATTGGTGATGTCTCTTTAATGACATCTCTTTAATGACGTCTCTTTGGTGACGTCTCTTTGATGACGTCTCTTTAATGACGTCTCTTTGATGACGTCTCTTTAATGACGTCTCTTTAATGATGTCTCTTTGAGGACGTCTCTTTGGTGATGTCCATATAATGACATCTCTTTGGTGACATCTCTTTGATGACATCTCCTTGGTGATGTCTCTTTAATGACGTCTCTTTAATGACGTCTCTTTGGTGACGTCTCTTTAGTGACATCTCTTTAGTGACATCTCTTTGGTGATGTCTCTAATTACGTCTCTTTGGTGACGTCTCTATAATGACATCTCTTTTGTGATGTCTCTTTGATGGAGTCTCTTTGATGACATTTCTTAGGTGACGTCTCTTTAATCAGTCAATCAATTTTATTTATAAAGCCCAATATCACAAATCACAATATGCCTCACAGGGCTTTACAGCATACGACATCCCTCTGTCCTTAGGACCCTCACAGCTGATCAGGAAAAACTCCCCAAAAAAACCCTTTAACGGTGGGAAAAAACTGTAGAAACCTCAGGAAGAGCAACTGAGGAGGGATCCCTCTTCCAGGATGGACAGACGTGCAATAGATGTCGTACAGAACAGATCAACATAATAAATTAACAGTAATCCGTATGACACAATGAGACAGAAAGAGAGACAGAGAGAGACAGAGACAGAGACAGAGAGAGATGTAGGACAGACGGTAATAACAGTAGCTTTCAACAACATTAATGAAAGTAATATTATAGTTATGATTCTGGCTACTGTGGTACAATATGTTGAAAATAAATATATTAATATCTGATAGTATACATATGTGACAATAATCATATGTGTATAATAACAGTAGAAGTATGACTAATGATAACAGCAGCAGCAGGAGGCATCTGGCAAGACCACAGCAGCAGCATAACCACACATATCACACTATCCAGGCACCGCTGCGATATAAGTTAACCTGAGAGACAGTGGAGCACAAAGGCTCCGGAGAAGAAGCCGAGTAAGTGACATGCAGTACGGCCAAGTTAGCAAGATGCAGTAACAGGACACGAGAGAGAGAAGAAGGGAAGGTGCCCGGTGTATTATAGGGGGTCCTCCGGCAGACTAGGCCTAAGTCAGCCTAACTAGGGGCTGGTACAAGACAAGCCTGAGCCAGCCCTAACTATAAGCTTTATCAAAGAGGAAAGTCTTAAGTCTAGTCTTAAATGTGGAGACGGTGTCTGCC
>NC_065521.1:47217171-47228470 GCF_006386435.1 Epinephelus moara | reverse complement strand
ATTAGCTGGAGAGTTTTTAAGGACTTACTAGAGCTACCTGATAATAGAGAGTTACAGTAATCCAGCCTTGAGGTAACAAAAGCGTGGACCAATTTTTCTGCATCTTTTCAGGTCAGGATAGGCCTAATTTTCGCAATATTATGCAGATGAAAAAATGCAGTCCGTGAGGTTTGTCTTCAATGAGAATTAAAAGACAAATCTTGATCAAATATTACTCCGAGGTTTCTTACAGTGGCACTAGAGACCAGAGCAATGCCATCTAGAGAAACTATGTCATCAGATGTCCCTTTTGTGACATCCATTTAATGATGTCTCTTTGATGACGTCTCTGTGGTGATGTCTCTTTAATGACATGTCTTTGGTGACGTGTCTGTGGTGATGTCTCTTTGGTGACATCGATTTAATGACATGTCTTTGGTGATGTCTCTTTGGTGACGTCTCTTTGGTGACATCCATTTAATGATGTCCCTTTTGTGACGTCTCTTTGGTGATGTCTATTTAATGACGTCTATTTGATGACGTCTCTTTGGTGACATCTCTTTGATGGCGTCTCTTTCATGACAGAATCTGAGGTTTTTCTCCACTTCATGTTTGAACAGCAGATTTTTTAGTAATAGTTCTGCATCGTTTTGTCGTTTTGTTTGATGAGATCATCCTCACAAACACACACAACCCTGTCCTTCTACACTTCTCACTGACATTATGCATTCCCCAAAATCATCATCATCATCATAATCATCATCACCATTAGGGCTATGACAATAACCACATCACCACAATACCGCAGTCACGTGATGCCTACTGCGGTGAAGAGGTCATCACCACACATGGATGCTGGATGCTGAGCAGGCGAGAAGAGAGGCTGAATCCTCCGGAGCGGCAGAGAGACGGAGGTCAGGGGAGGACTGGTGGTGTAGCTGCGGGGCTAGTTAACATATTCCTACGGAGGTGGAATCATTTTGCTGCACAGAATGGGATTCGGTGCTACCATTGTTGGGGAGATATATCATCAAGAGGAAAACCGCCGCAGAGAGTGCATCACAAGGAGTGAAAACTTTGCAGCCATCACTAAGATAAACTGGAAAAAACGCCCCAGGCCTGCAGGAGCTGATGGACAGCTTTCAGTCGAGTGAGTAATATCGTCCGTGTCATGTCTTTGTTTGCTTTTACCGAGTGATCTAGCGTACCTGTCCCAGAGCCAGCTGCAGCTGTTGCTCACCAGTGTATCCCTCCGCACAGGACGTAAACACACTTTAGTTCATGTATCAAATCTCTTCTAAAACGACTAAAACTGACTCTCATTTTTTGAATTAATGTTTAAACATGTTTATTTTAAATGCACGTGCAGAAATGCCAGCTTCGGCGTTTCTGTAACGTTTATTTGTTCACTTTTAGCAGCAGAGAACCTGCAGAACCGAATCAGCGAAAAAACACACCCGGCTACACAGCCTCTCTACCTGAGCAGCTGAAGCTGCGGCTCGCACCCTCGACACACAGACACACAGACGGTGCTTCTGCATGCCAGCCAAACGTGTGTGCAACTGTGAGAAATAAATATGTGAGGTGTACGCTGCTTTTCTATCTTTTTTTTCCTTTTCTTTCTTTCTTTCTTTCTTTCTTTCGTTCTTTCTGTCAGCAACATACACTCCTAACACAGGACGGGCTGTTTTTATTGACTGAGTTGATTATTAAGCCATAGTGATACGCGGATCGGCTCTGATAGCACCCGAATCAGCATGTACGCATCAACCACCCAGCCGTTACAACATGATGGAGTAAGCAGTTTTGTGTTGCTATGTGTGGTATTTATTCAGTTTTGGGAAATCACGATGTCTAGAAAGCATCAGTGGCTGCAGCTGACAGGGACAGCTACCACTAGCAGCAAAGCTAACATCAGGACGTCATCTGTTAAAAGCCTCCCGTTGTCGGCTACGACATGAAACTACTCCAGTTAGCTCAATCATGTTGTAACTAAGACATCCACTGAAAAAAAATATTTTTTTCAAGGACCGTATATTGAGTTATTACAGACACCGCTAACGGCTAACGGTTAGCCCAGGTAATCTACGTAATCTAATAACCATTGTGTTTATCACTGTGACGTATCACCACCATACTGCGGTGATACGTCACTCCATCACTGTTGTGAGAAAAAATACATACCATCACAGCCCTAATCACCATCATCATCATCATCATCATCATCATCACCATCATCATCATCTTTAGTTCTTTATCATTTAATTCTTGATTAAAGATGTTTATTGACAGCGAAGAAAAATATGTTTCCGAAAGAAAACAAGCTGACAGAGTGAGCGTGTGTGAGCGTGTGTGTGTGTGTGTGTGTGTGTGTGTGTGTGTGTGTGTTGGACAGTTAAACAAACAGAAACTCAGCCGTCAGTTTTTCAGCGTGGGAGTCTGACAACCAGGAAAACCACAGGAAGTGAGGGAGGAAGTGACACATCCCTGACTCACTACCAAACCCCAACCCCCCTCCCCCCACCAGCCCACGCATCCCTCACACTCTGCAGCCTCAGCGGTGTGTGTGTGTGTGTGTGTGTGTGTGTGTTTGTGTTTAATACAATAAGGAGCTTCAGATTTTTTCCACTGGTATAATTTTAAAATATAAAAGTACAAGTTTGTTGGCGACCTGTCGGTGGTTGTTTGCGATGAGCAGATACGTCTTAATCATTCACTTCCTGTCTTCTCAGGTCAAGGATGTGGTGAGGTTTGAAAAGTGGAGGGGACACGACAAAGTTAAAAACAAGCTGACAAACGACACATCAGGAAGACAGCAATTATCTGAAAGTTGATTAGACTCATTTCTGCGTCAACTTCACTGACAGTCTTTATTTTAATGTTTGATGCAGAGTTAGTTATTTTATATTTTTAACTATGAAGAATAAACACATGAAAAATGTATAAATAAGACATGTAAAGTTTAGTCACCGAAAACAGTCTGGCTCTGAAGAGAGCTTCAGGTCTCATCAAAAACAGCTGTCTGAAGGCAAAGTCAGTTGTAAATGGACAGATCCTTTCTAATCGTCTGGCCACTCAAAGAACTTTTACACTACATGTCACATTCACACACTGGTGACCGAGGTTGCCGAACACGGTGCCACCTGCTCCTCAGTAACCATTCACACACTGGTGACCGAGGCTGCCGAACACGGTGCCACCTGCTCCTCAGTAACCATTCACACACTGGTGACCGAGGCTGCCGAACATGGTGCCACCTCCTCCTCAGTAACCATTCACACACTGGTGGCCGAGGCTGCTGAACATGGTGCCACCTGCTCCTCAGTAACCCTTCACACACACTCACACACTGATGAACAGTCATCAGGAGCAGTTTGTAATTCACGATCTCCCCGAACCTGAAAAGTTTAAGAAAGTAAGCTTTGTCTTTGAACAAGACGTAGTTTTGTCTTTTACTTGGGTTTATTTTTAATAGTCACAATGATAAAGTATAAAACGGATTATTTCAATATCTGAACGTGACGGTGTAAAACTAAACTCTTAACAATGCAACAAAGGGTCATAGTGTCACAGTGTCACAGGGTCACAGCGTTACAGGGACACAGGGTCACGGGAGACCCTGACTCACATTTTGAGAGAAAATCCAATAATGTGACATTATGTGTGATGGATGGATGATGATTGATTGATTGACTAATTGATTGGCTGATTGGTTAATTGTTTATTTGTTTAAGGATCCCCATTAGCTGAATGCCTTGGCAATCATCAGTCTTCCTGGGGTCCACACCTTACATACAATATATTACATTACATATAAAACATACAATTTAATCAATTTACATTGTAAAATACAAAGCTTATGTTTATATGAAATTTAAACAGAAAATAAAGAAGAAGAATTTGAAAGTTGAAGCCCACAGACTCAAGAAAGAAAAAAAGAAAAACAGTTACGTCTCTTGGGATGAGGTTCTCGGGCTAATAGATGTTGATGCAGCTTATCACTTATTCCTAGTACATATTAATTCTGCTGTGGAATCATCTTTTCCCTTGATCAGCTCAAAATCTAAAATTAATTCTTCTAAATGGAAACCTTGGATTACTGAAGATTTGAAGAAATGCTCCTGTTGAAAAAAAAAAAAAAAAAAAAACTTTATAGGAAAGCTATTACAAACCCCACCCTTTAAACATAGAAACCTATAAGAAATATAAAAACAAAATCATAGCTAATCTAGGGAAAGCAAAAAAAACATACTATGCAGATAAATTCACACAAGCTTCAAATGACATCAAGTCAACCTGGAACCTCATTGATCTTTTGTTGAATCGTAAGAAATCAGCAGCAGCTGCACCTACAGAGATGCATGGGAAAGAGAGGATTTTTTTGAACCCTAATGAAGTAGCTGATGGCTTTAACAACTTTTTTGTTAATGTTGGCTCTGTTCTGGCATCGAGTATTTTGGATACCAATGAGAACCCTTGTAACTTGATTAAGGGGCAATATCCTCCTTTCAATACCTTTGATCCTCCAACTACACAGGAAGTCCATGATATCATCATGGAATTCAAGAATTCAACCCCAGGGCACGATGGCATGAAGAGCATTTTGATTAAAGAAACCATTGATTATTTAATTCAACCTTTAACCCACATTCTTTTTTTATCACTCCAATCTGGAATTATTCCCCTCGATCTTAAAATTGCTAAAGTTATCTCCGTTTTAAAAACAGGTGATACTGATGACCTACTGTATATCCATCCTGCCCTGCATCTCTAAATTATTGGAGAAATTAGTTTATTCAAGAATATCCAAGCACTTAATTGAAAACGACATCCTATATGCTCACCAGTATGGATTCCGTAAAAAAACATTCAACAGAGCATACATTACTCCAGCTAACTAATATAATTTCAACTGCCATGGACAAAAGAAAGTTTGCCCTTGGGGTCTTTATAGACCCAAGCAAAGCATTCAATACTGTCAATCACAGTATTCTGATTTCCAAAGTAAATAGATATGGAGTAGAGGATATTGCCCTGAACTGTTTTAAAAATTACTTAATAAACAGAGAACAATATGTGTCGCTTAATGGCTACTCTTTTACCAATTCCAGAATCATACATGAGATGCCTCAGGGTTCAATCCTGGGCCCTTTATTATTTTTGATTTGTATAAATGATTCAGCCATGTCTTGCAAACCTCTTCTTCCTGTATTATTTGCTGATGACACCAATCTTACAGCAACTCATAATGACTTCAATTATTTGATTGACTGTGTGAAAGAAAAATTATCTTCTATTTCTAAATAGTTTCAACTTAATAAATTAACACTTAACGTGAAGAAATGTAACTTAATGATCTTTTGCAACATAAATAACTCTTACCCCAGAGAGTAAGCAAAATTATTCATTAATGGATCAGAAATTATGCAAGTTAAAGCTACTGAATTTTTGGGAACATTAGTTGACAAAAAACTCAACTGGTCAAATCACATAGACCTTGTTTGCAAAAGGTCCACGAAGATGATGGGCATATTAAGAAGAGTGTGTCCTCTAATTCATCCTTCTGCTCATTTAACCCTTTACTATAGCTTTTTGTTTCCTTATTTATAATATAATAAACTTTATTTATATAGCACTTTTCAAAAAACAAGTTTGCAAAGTGCTTCACAAACATAACAACAAATACACAATTCATCCCAGTATTACACAGTCAAAAAATAAACAGAGATAAGACAATGAATAATAAAAGAAACAGTAAAAGCATGGGTCAGATAAGACTTGTCAGTTAAAAGCCAACCTATAAAAGTGAGTTTTCAAAAACGTTTTAAAAGACGACACTGAGGTAGCTTGTTTGATACCCAAGGGAAGTGCATTCCACAACTGTGGAGCCCTTACAGCGAATGCCCTGCTACCTTCAGTCACAAGTCTGGATCTGGGGACCAAAAGTAACAGCTGGTCAGCAGACCTGAGAGTGCGAGGAAGGGTGTAAGGGGTAAGGAGATCAGAAATGTAAGATGGAGCGAGGCCGTTCAGTGACCTAAAAACAAACAACAAAATTTTAAAATCAATTCTGAACACCACTGGTAACCAGTGCAATGAGGCCAGAATAGGGGAGATGTGCTCATACCATCGGGTTTTTGTGAGAACTCTAGCTGCAGTGTTTTGAATAAGTTGAAGGCGGTTGATGGATTTCAATGGCAGTCCGGTAAATATTGAACTACTGTAATATGGTCTGGGCAGCTTCATATCCCAACCATTTCAAGAAATTATGTATTATTCAGAAGAGGTTCTTAAGATTCATCTGACATTCAAACAGATATGCTCCATCAGCATCATGTTTTATAAATTATTCTATTTTTACCAATTCACAAATTGAATATCTATCAGATATGTTTGTTCATTCACAAGTTTATTTACAGAAACCAAGATCTCCCTGACACTTTTAAAAATGTCTTTACTTTCTCATTAGATGTACATTCATATCGTACTAGACACAGTAATAATAATAATCTATATTTACCCTTTACCCGCACCTCACATCATCAATTTTACATGTCTTAGAGGCCCTATGCTATGGAATGGATTACCTCCCCCATTAAGATCCATATCTTCCCACTCACTCTTTAAAAAGCAGCTTAAAAAACATCTTATCCTTTCATGAATCATCTAGTCACTTCCTGCCCTCTCCATTGCCTCACATCTTTATTCAGTGTCTTTTCTCCATGATGACAATCCCTCATTGATGTTCTTTACAGTATGTATCTTGTCTCCTAATTTTTGATTCTACAATGATTACTTTGTTTCCATGGTCTTCCACTTGATAATGATTATTCTGTACTTTGTCTCCATTTTTTTTCTTTTTTTCCCATTTAATATTGATTATTTTTGTAAATTTTCTCCTTATTTTTCAGAGTTTATTTGTTAGCATTATAAATCTGAATTGATTGTGATTATTGAAAGGGGTGGACCTCTTGTACAAGCCCATCGGGCTTCGTTCCCTCCTTGCACCATTGATGTTAATGTGTGCTAAATAAATAAACCTAAACCTAAACCTAAAACCTGGTCTCTATGCTGCAGGGTTACAGAGGAGCTCCAAGGGCCTACATTGCCACCCAGGGGCCGATGCTGCACACTGTCGGGGACTTCTGGGACATGGTGTGGCAGGAGAGGAGCAGCATCATTGTCATGGTAACCAGACTGAAGGAGAACAACGAGGTGAGGACACACGACTCCTCCTCAGGGTCTCCTTTTCTTGACGTGTCCTGAAAGAGTCTGTCTTTTCCAGAAGTGTGAGCTGTACTGGCCCCAGCTGAGGGAGAGGAGGAGGAGGAGCAGGCTGAAGGAGGAGGAGGAGGAAAAGGAGGAGGAGGAGGAGGAAGAGGAGAAGGAGGATGAAGAAGGAGAGACGGGACAATTCGGCAGATTCCTCCTTACAGTGAAAGACAGCCGAGAGAAAGACGGGTTCACCGTCACTGACATGGAGATCCAGGTACAATAAACTAGGTACCTTACTCAAGTAAAGTACAGGTTTGAGGTACTCTACTTTTAGTCTACTTTAAATATTTCCATTTTACATCTCCTTAAACTTTAAGTGTCAAACTTTTTACTCAATTACGATTATTTAACAGATTTAGTTTTAGTTTCAGATTCAGATTAATGATACAAAATATAATAAAGGAATAAAATAGAATTTATGGCTGATGCCTGACGCTTATGTTTTCAGATTGTCCGTCTATCTGTCCGTCCCATTCTCATGAACATGATTTCTAGAGAACACCTTGAGGGAGTTTCCTGGAATTTAGCAATAACGTCCGCTCATACTTAACAATTTAAATTCAATTTTATTTATAAAGCCCAATATCACAAATCACAATTTGCCTCGCAGGGCTTTACAGCCCAATATCACAAATCACAATTTGCCTCGCAGGGCTTTACAGCATACGACATCCTTCTGTCCTTATGACCCTCACAGCTGATCAGGAAAAACTCCCCAAAAAAATCCTTTAACCNTTATTTATAAAGCCCAATATCACAAATCACAATTTGCCTCGCAGGGCTTTACAGCATACGACATCCTTCTGTCCTTAGGACCCTCACAGCTCATCAGGAAAAACTCCCCAAAAAAATCCTTTAACCAGGGAAAAAAAACGGTAGAAAGCTCAGGAATAACAACTGAGGAGGGATCCCTCTTCCAGGACGGACATACGTGCAATAGATGTCGTACAGAACAGATCAGCATAATAAATTAACAGTAATCCATATAACACAATGAGACAGAGAGAGAGAGAGAGTCAGAGAGAGATGCAGGACAGACGGTAACGACAGTAGCTTACAACAGCATTAATGTAAGTAATAATATTATAATTATAGTTCTGGCTACTGTGGTACAATATGTTGAAAGTATATATTAATATCTGATAGTATACATATGTGACAATAATCATATGTGTATAACAGTAGAAGTATGACTCATGATAACAGCAGCAGCAGGAGGCATCTGGCAGGACCACGGCAGCAGCACAACTACACACGTCACGCTGTCCAGGCACCGCTGTGATATAAGTTAACCTGAGAGACAGTNGGCTCCTGATCTACTTTTGGAGACTTTAGGGACCACGAGTAACCCCGCATTCTCAGAGCGCAGAGTTCTGGTGGGATAATAAGGCACTATGAGCTCTCTAAGATATGACGGAGCTTGACCATTTAGAGCTTTATAAGTTAAGAGTAGGATTTTGAATTCAATTCTGGATTTTACAGGGAGCCAGTGCAGAGAAGCTAAAACAAACAAAGAACTGATTAGAATTTGTGGTCAAAGGTGAAAGGTCAGTCATGCATTCACTAATTCTGACCAAACTTGACACAAATGTCTAACAGGATAAAATAATGAAGGTCAAAAGGTCAAAGGTCATCTTGACTGTGACATCATCATGTTTTAACGTCATATCTCTGGAACAGAAGGGGAGACATTTGGTCAGATACTGAATTGGTGACTCTAATCTTGAAACTGTGCTGATTGTATAGATCTTCTGTGTGTGAAGCATCCATGTTTTCACTGACATGGATGGAGACTGTCAGAGACACTGGACTGGTGGGTGGAGTCATACAACCAAAGGGCGGGCTGGTGGGCGGAGTCATACAACCAAAGGGCGCACTGGTGGGCAGAATCATACAACCAAAGGGCGGGGAGTGTAGTTATCAGTTAGAATAAAACTAATCCATGAGGGGAAATTCAAATCAGTATATAAAGTCATTACAATGAGCTGCAGCATTAAACAGATCAACACATTCATGCATCAATAATTATGATAACTGAATACAGTAAATATTATCATTATTAGTTCATATTATTTATTCTGAAATCTGCCATTCTGTGTAATGAGTACTTTTACTTTTGGTACTAATAAAAAAGTAAAATTTGATGCCAATACTTTTGTGTTTTTATTTAAATAAGATCTTGGATCCAGGACTTTTACTGGTGTTATTAATTAATCAAAGTATTTTCTAGTTTTAGAACTTCTCTGTAAAAAGTCTAAATAAAAATGAACATTGTCAGTTCTTGTCAAGGTTCACTGACATTTGATTTCATCATAATAGATTAAACATGTTCAAACACATCAGAGTTTCCACAGCACAGGAAATGTTATCAACATGAATCAGAGATAACGCTGCTGCGCTCTGGAGGAAATGACACTGTTCATCCATCAATCACACAGATGCTGTGACATCAAAAACAACAACATGACTTCTGTTAACCTGCAACACTCCATCTTACCTGTACAGGTGAATCAAGAAGAGCTGCAGCTCCGTCTGCTGGTCACTTTGAATTGTTACAACATGACAGGGTTTAAGGGTTTATTGGCTGTATTAGAAAGTGTGATCAGATATGGCATGTCAGCATGGTTTGGAAACCTTACTGTACAACTTAAAACTATGCTGGCCCATCTGGTACAAACAGCCATGAAGGTGATGGGAGAACCAAATACCAGTCCCTCCAGTCAATTTAAGAGCAATCTTTTTTTTTGGCAAGCTCAGAGGATACTGACCGACCCATCACATATACTGCACGTAGAATATCAGCTCTTGCCCTCTGGCAGATGATATAGAGTTCCCCACTGCAAACTTGATCGATTTTGAAAATTAATTTGTTCCTACCTCCATTAAACTTTTTAAATAGTGCTGTTTGAGGCTGCAGGGATTATCCAATAGTCTCATGGCGTACATACCATGTGTTTTTTTACCACAGGGTATGTGCAATATGTGTTATGTATTTGTATGTATATCTTGTAATGTGCAATGTGGGATATGTGCAGTTTATTATGTAGCTTGTTTTATCACACTGTGAAGGCATGTTGTGCGCGGCATATGAGTCCAAAACAAATTTCCCTATGGGGACAATAAAATATATTATACTATTGTACCGTAATGTAAAGATGATTCTTAGTTATGCAACTGTGTGTGTGTGTGTGTGTGTGTAGCTGTGTTCTGAGCGTCGTCCCATCAGACACTACTGGTTTACTTCTTGGCCTGACCACCACATCCCACAATGCACTGCTCCTCTTCTGAGAATGGTGGAGGAGGTGGAGACATACAGCAAGTCCTTCCTACCACTGGGCTCTCAGCCAATCACAACTCCCGCCCTCAGTCCTGGACCAATCGTCGTCCACTGCAGGTTGGTTCCTGAAAAGACACAGATTTTGGTGATTGTGTGAACGATGTGAGAAAATGTTTAAAGTTCACGACTGTGAACCTGATTTATTAAAAAGTTTTGTTTCAAATGTCATAAACTGTTAAAGAAACAGACTGTTTCTGCTGCTGAAGTAAAGAATAGAGAAGTAGTTAATGACTGATGAGGTCTGTCTGATTGACATGTGACATTTATAATAACAGGAGCTGATTAACAGTGTGAGGATTATATTACTAATAAATTATGATCTGTTTTATCATCACACAGGTGTCTCATGTTATTCTGAGCTGCAGTGATGGATTGGAGAGTAAAAGCAGCACCACTGTCAGCAGTCACTGAAATAAACTCAATAATTTCAAATCCTGTTAAAATCATGTGTTTAGTGTGTAAATGATCAATCAATCAATCAATCAATTTTATTTATAAAGCCCAATATCACAAATCACAATTTGCCTCACAGGGCTTTACAGCATACGACATCCCCCTGCCATTATGGCCCCCCCTGCGGATAAGGAAAAACTCCCCAAAAAAAACCCTTTAACGGGGAAAAAAAACGGTAGAAACCTCAGGAAGAGCAACTGAGGAGGGATCCCTCTTCCAGGACGGACAGACGTGCAATAGATGTCGTACAGAACA
>NC_065521.1:47204525-47215167 GCF_006386435.1 Epinephelus moara | reverse complement strand
CATGAATTTTGCTTCTAATAGTTTGAATTTTGTCAATAAAAAAGCTCATAAAATCATTACTGCTAAGGGCTAAAGGAATACAAGGCTCAATAGAGCTTTGACTCTCAGTCAGCCTGGCTACAGTGCTGAAAAGAAACCTGGGGTTGTTCTTATTGTCTTCTATTAAAGCTGAGTAATAGTTTGTTCTGGCATTGCGGAGGCCCCTCTTATAAGTTTTGAGACTGTCTGTACAGATTAAACGAGATTCTTCCAGTTTGGTTAATCGCCAATTCCTTTCAAATTTTTCGCAATATTTGTTTTAACTTACGGGTTTGAGAGTTATACCAAGGAGCGAACTTTCTTTGTGTGATCTCTGTGTTTGTTAGACGCTCTTTTAAAACCAGTGGAAACCAGTGATCCTTTAACCTGAAGTTAACCTGCTCAAGAGCAGAGGGGTATTCCAGGTAGGAGGTTCAACAAGCTCTGAGTCAAATTCTGAACTCTGACTTGACTTACCCTGAGCTGGGAAACTCTGAGTATCTGGTTCCAGAACAGCTGATTTGAATTAGTTCAGTCAGCTCTGAGTAGGTACACCTTGAGTTAAGCACGTGCACAACCACAATAAAAAGCCATTATCAATGGAGCCCTGATACCTCGAGTCACCATGGCAACCGGAGAGAAAAAGCGATCAACTTATTTTACACCTGTGGAATTGGAGATGCTCATGAATGCCTACAGTGAATATGAGCATGTATTTCATAAACAAAGTAACAGCACTAAAGCTGCCAAGGAGAGAGAGGCAGCATGGGAAATTTAGCAAGCAGGATCTTATTTGATGGGATGGCTCAGTGGATAGAGCAGGCGTCACATATATAGGTTGGTTTTGGCGCAGCGGCCCGGCTTCGACTCCGGCCTGTGGCACCTTGCTGCATGTCACGCTTAACTGTCCTGTCAGTTTAAGGCAAAATGCCCCCCAAAAAATATCAAAAAAGAATCCTTGCTAATTTCAGCAGCTATTTTAAGCACATATAGATGGTTGATGACTTATTTGAAATTTGAATCCTTTAAAACTGTCATACCCAGAAACGTAGCGCGATGCACAACATTTGCTCTGATGAGACCGCACGTCTGCGGTGTGTCAATCAATTAATCAATCAATTTTATTTATAAAGCCCAATATCACAAATCACAATTTGCCTCACAGGGCTTTACAGCATACGACATCCCTCTGTCCTTAGGACCCTCACAGCTGATCAGGAAAAACTCCCCAAAAAACCCTTTGACGGGGGAAAAAAATGGTAGAGACCTCAGGAAGAGCAACTGAGGAGGGATCCCTCTTCCAGGATGGACAGATGTGCAATAGATGTCGTACAGAACAGATCAACATGATGAATTAACAGTAATCCGTATAACACAATGAGACAGAAAGAGACAGAGACAGAGACAGAGATGCAGAACAGACGGTAATGACAGTAGCTTACAACAACATTAATGAAAGTAATAATATTATAATTATAGTTCTGGTTACTGTGATACAATATGTTGAAAGTATATATTAATATCTGACAGTATACATGTGTGACAATAGTCATATGTGTATAATAACAGTAGAANAACAACCCATGTGTGTCTGCCAGCTTGCTTCAGGCTCGGCAGTAGGGAGGAGACAGGGTGAACTCAGGGTTTCTTATAGAAAACCTGCCAGCGAGCAGGTTATGTTCACAGAGTCAGTTGCCATGGTGATTGACTCTGAGTTTGACTTACCTCTCTGTCTGGAACTGAAAACCCAGAGTTTCCCTCATTTCAGGGTTAACACACTCAGAGTTTTCACTAAACCCACTTTCTGGAACACCCCTCAGGTCAGCTGTTCAGCATCAGTTACCATGGTGATTTATCCTGGTACAAAGAGAACCAGCTTCATAGTACTGTAAATTCAGAATAACCTTGAAGTTACCTCGCTAACTCCACATCCTGCTTCGTAGTACAGGCCACTGTTGTTGTCTGTTATTGTTGCTTGTTGTTGTTACTGTTTGTTATTGTTTTATTATTATTGTTGTTTTTGTTGTCTGTTCTTGTCTGTTGTTGATTGTTGTTGTCTGTTGTTTGCTATTGTGTTGTTGTTGTTGTTGTTGTTGTTGTTGTTGTTTGATGTTTGATCTGTCAGTCTGTTGTGTGTTATTGTTGTTTTTGTTGTTGTTTGTTGTTGTCTGTTGTTGTTTGTTGTCCTGAATTAAATGGAATTTGGATTTTTGTCTGTCCTTATGGTCATTTAGGAGACTCTCAAACCATTCCTGTCCTCTGTCCTCCTTTCCCTCCTGTCCCCCTGACCCCCTGTCCTCCCGCTGTACTGCTGTCCCCCTGTCCTCCTCTCCTGTTCTCCTGTCCTGTCCTCAGTGCAGGTATTGGGAGGACAGGTTGTTTCATTGTCAGCAGTATCGGCGTTCAGCAGCTCAGAGACACTGGACAGGTGGACATCCTGGAGACAGTTTGTCAGCTTCGACTGGACAGGTAGGTTAAAAACAATCACCTGCCCTCCTCCTCCTCTCCTGTCCTACTCCTCCTGTCTTCCTCCTCTCCTGTCCTACTCCTGTCCTCCTCCTCCTGTCTCTCTGTATTTGATCTGTCCTTCCAGTCTCTCTAACCTGTCCTCCTCATCCTCTGCAGGGGTGGAATGATACAGACCACAGAGCAGTACCAGTTCCTGTATTCCACCCTGTCCCAATACAGCTTCCAGTTACAGGTCCCACACCACAACAAACACACACACACACACACACACACACACACACACACACACAGATGATCTTCATGGAAAGTGGCACCTTTATGCAGCCAGTTTCTCCATGCAGGTCTTTGACTGGCAGTAGCGTCCCACTTTGAGCTGTTTATGTTGAATTTTTTGAGATTGGTTCTGATGTTGTCCTTGTAGAGCCTTTTCTGGCTTCCAGGTGCACACTGACCAGTGGAGAGTTCAGAGCAGAGGACTTGTTTTTGAAGGCAGGTATCAGGCATCCGTATTACGTGTCCTGTCCATCTGAGTTGGTGCTCAGTGATGGTGGTGGTGATGCTGTCTGTATTTGCCTCCTATAAGATGCTGGTGTTTGTCCTCTAATCTTCCCAGCTCACATGTAGGATCTTTTGTAGGCATCTCTGATGGTAGGACTCAAGTGTTCTTGAATGCCTACTATAAGTGGTCCATGCCTCTGCACCATAGAGGAGTGTTGGTAGTATGACTGCTTTGTACACAAGCAGCTTGGTCCTGGCAAGTACACTGAACAAAAATATAAACGCAACACTTTTGTTTTTGCTCCCATTTTTCATGAGCTGAACTCAAAGATCTAAACATTTTCTATACACACAAAAGACCATTTGCCTCACGCAGTGCAACACATCTCCTTCGCATAGAGTTGATCAGGTTGTTGATTGTGGCCTGTGGAATGTTGGTCCACTCCTCTTCAATGGCTGTGCGAAGTTGCTGGATATTGGCAGGAACTGGAACACGCTGTCGTATACGCCGATCCAGAGCATCCCAAACATGCTCAATGGGTGACATGTCCGGTGAGTATGCTGGCCATGCAAGAACTGGGATGTTTTCAGCTTCCAGGAATTGTGTACAGATCCTTGCAACATGGGGCCGTGCATTATCATGCTGCAACATGAGGTGATGGTCGTGGATGAATGGCACAACAATGGGCCTCAGGATCTCGTCACGGTATCTCTGTGCATTCAAAATGCCATCAATAAAATGCACCTGTGTTCGTTGTCCATAACATACGCCTGCCCATACCATAACCCCACCGCCACCATGGGCCACTCGATCCACAACGTTGACATCAGCAAACCGCTCACCCACACGACGCCACACACGCTGTCTGCCATCTGCCCTGAACAGTGAAAACCGGGATTCATCCGTGAAGAGAACACCTCTCCAACGTGCCAGACGCCATCGAATGTGAGCATTTGCCCACTCAAGTCGGTTACGACGACGAACTGCAGTCAGGTCGAGACCCCGATGAGGACGACGAGCATGCAGATCAGCTTCCCTGAGACGGTTTCTGACAGTTTGTGCAGAAATTCTTTGGTTATGCAAACCGATTGTTGCAGCAGCCGTCCAGGTGGCTGGTCTCAGACGATCTTGGAGGTGAACATGCTGGATGTGGAGGTCCAGGGCTGGTGTGGTTACACGTGGTCTGTGGTTGTGAGGCCAGTTGGATGTACTGCCAAATTGTCTGAAACACCTTTGGAGACAGCTTATGGTAGAGAAATGAACATTCAATTCACGGACAACAGCTCTGGTGGACATTCCTGCAGTCAGCAAGCCAATTGCATGCTCCCTCAAAACTTGCGACATCTGTGGCATTGTGCTGTGTAATAAAACTGAACATTTCAGAGTGGCCTTTTATTGTGGCCAGCCTAAGGCACACCTGTGCAATAATCATGCTGTCTAATCAGCATCTTGATATGCCACACCTGTGAGGTGGGATGGATTGTCTCGGCAAAGGAGAAGTGCTCACTAACACAGATATAGGGCCCTATTTAGATCCATCCAATCCATCCAATTTAAAGGCTGCCACCTAGCAGACTGGACGTGGAACAGTAGATTATCATGCCACCTAGCAGACTGGACGTGGAACAGTAGATTATCAGGGAGAAAAAGGAAACAAACAAACAAACAAAAAAACGGTGATGACTCTGTGGCGGCCGCCGGCAGTCCTGGAGTACCGGCCGTTCTGTGATTCTCCAGAACCTCCAGATGGCCAGTCCGCCCCTGCTGCAAGAGAGAAAGAGAGAGCGCGCACGCACAAGAGAAATGCTGTCAACAAATTGTAAATTATTCAATTTATTTTATTTCAACCCGGGAGGTTAGAGAGCCTCCTGAAGGTGCAGGAAGGGCTGGTCCCGTGGCTGCACCCGGGCCGTCTGGTCTGGCTGCGCGCTGGCTGCGGAGCTGGGGTCATCCTCCTCCTCCTCCTCCTCCTCCTGACAAGATGATCTTCAGTTTTACGTTCTAAAAGCTTTTTTTTTTTACATATACATTTGTACTTGTAGGGCTATAAGTTTACGTTTTTAGTTCACAGAAGCTGGTTATTGTTGTGTTTATGTCAAAATAAAGTTTATCAAACGTTTTCATATCTTTGATTTTGTGATTTACATGCCAAAATGATCACAATTCACTTGGGAAAGACAAGTTCATTTTACAGGGTATGCATCATCAGCCCATGCAGGTCTGCTCGCAGTCGGACACTGCGAGCTTGGACCTCCCGGATTATGATGATCATTATTACTGCGATTAGATCATTCTGATTAATGACTGACCATTAAGATGTGTTTCTGATAAATATTTTAATGTGCACAATAATAACCTTTCACATTGTAATCATATTTTTATTTGTTATCTTTTGCATATGTGTGGCTGTTTCATGTGTGTCTGAGCAGAGTGCACGCGCGTTGTGATCTTTGAGTTCAGCTCATGAAAAATGGGAGCAAAAACAAAAGTGTTGCGTTTATGTTTTTGTTCAGTGTAGGTCAGGATTTTCAAAGACCCTTTTGCGAAGCTTTGAAAAAGCGCCACTGGCACAGCAGACTCGGTGGTTTATTTCACAGTCTATGTCCGCCTTAGACAAGAGGTGGCTTCCCAGATAAAAGAGGTGGTCAACATTCTCAAGGCGTTCATTGTCAATTGTTATTGTTGGCGGGGATATAGAGGTGTCTGGTGGGGGTTGGTGGAGGACTTTGGTCTTCTTGATGTTCATGGTGAGAGCGAAAAGCCGGTAGGCCCTTGCAAAAGCATTGAGGGTGGCCTGAAGAGCTTCTTCTGTATGGGCTACTACAGCATTGTCATCTGCATATTGTAACTCCATGATGGAAATATGGAGGACCTTAGATTTGGCTTTGAATCTGTTTAGGTTGAATAGATTACCATCTTTTCTGTAGATTATCTGGACACCGCTGGGTGCACTGTTTCCAACAAAATGGAGGATGGCGGCTATGAAAACTGTGAACATGGTGGGGACAATGATACAGCCTTGCTTGACACCAGTTTCCACCTGAAAGGGTTCAGTCTCGCTGCCATGGCAGAGGACAGCAGCTGACATGTTGTCATGTAAGAGTCTCAGGACCCTGATCTACTTTTCTGGACATCCAAATTTGGATAAGATTGTCCAGAGGGCCTGATGGTTGACTGAGTCAAAGGCTTTGGTGAGATCTATGAAGGCCATGTATAATGGTTGCTTCTGCTCCTTGCATCTTTCTTGTAGCTGTCTGGCTGTGAAGATCATGTCAGTTGTACCATGGGCAAGACGGAAACCACACTGGGATTCAGGGAGGATCTCTTCTGAAGAGTCTCTTAAAAAGGATGTGAGCAATGATCTTCCCTGTAGTGGACAGAAGTGATATTCCCCTGTAGTTCCCACAGTCTGCTTTGACAATGACAATGAGGGCATCTCTGAGGCCTGATGGTATCACCTCCAGGTCCCAGATCTTCTTGATAAGTGCATGTATATGCTGATGGAGGTTAGCCCCTCCAGCCTTCAGAATCTCAGCAGGGATCCCATCAGTGCCAGTGGCTTTGTTGTTCCGCATTGCTGAGATGGCATTATATACCTCCATCAGGCTTGGTGGGTCAGCCATATCCTCACTCATGGGAAGTTGTGGAATACTGTTAAGAACCTCCTCATCGACAGTTGTTTCCTGGTTTAACAGATCCTCAAAGTGTTCTCTCCAGTGGGCCTTGACCTCATGATCTTCTTCCTGTCTTTGGACCAAAGGGGGTTGGATCCACGGTGGCTGGGTCCATGTATTGCTTTGGTGGCACTGAAGAATCCCCTGGTGTCCCCTATGTCGGCAAGATGATGAATTTCGCGAGCTTTCTCTGTCCACCATTTGTTTTTAAGTCCCCTCATTCAGCGCTGAACAATGGCCTTGGCTGTAGAGTGGGCTTGCCTTTTGGTCTGGTAGGTGATGTGTTTCTGCCATGCACAAAAGGCCTGGTTCCTCTTAGGTTTTAGGCTTTCTTGCCGATAGTCAGGATGGAGGATTTCAGTGCACTCCAGTGTGCTTTGACATTGTTAGGGTACTCTGATGGCAGGTTGTCTGTTAGTGCAGCTTCAAGGAGCTCTTGGGTGCCAGGTGTTTCAAGATTCTTGGTGTTTATGGCAAGGCAACATTGCTTTCACCTCCCTCTTCTTTTTGGCATGAGTCTGAGGGTCATGGTTTAGCAGATGAGACGATGGTCTGTCCAGCATCCATCTGTACTAGTCATTGCTCTTGTGAGGTGTACATCACGCCTGTCCCTGACTCGAACAATGACGTAGTCAATCAGATGCCAGTGTTTGGATCGGGGGTTGCATCCAGGATGTTTTGAATTTATTCCTTTGCCATAAAAGAGTGCTGGTAACAGTGAGATTGTGCTCTACACACTTGGACAGGAGGAGAACACCGTTGGAGTTGATATTACCTACTTCCTCACTTCCAATGGTCACCCCAAATCACCCCATGTTGTATAATCCCGGCCTACTCTAGCATTAAAGTCCCCAAGGAGAATGATTTTATCTTCTTTTGGGATGGCTGACAGAATGTTTTCCAGGCTGGCATAGAAGGCTTCTTTGATGTTGTCTTGTGACTTCAGAGTGGGAGCGTAAGCACTCACAACGGTGGCCATCTGGTTGCTGTCCAGTTTCAGCCGGGCTGTCATTAGGCACTCTCTGATGCCCTGTGGTAGTTCAGAAAGTGGCCTCACCAGGTTGTTTTTGATGGCAAATCCAACACCATATATCCTAGGTTCTCCAGCAGGCCTGCCCTTCCAAAAAAGGTGTATCCTTCCCTTTCCTCTCTCAGTTGTCCTTCATCTGCCAGTCTGGTCTCAGAGAGAGCTGCGATGTCGACATTAAACCTCCATAGCTCCCTTGCAACGAAGGCTGTACGTCTCTCTGGCTGCCCACTGGAGTCACTGTTGAGGAGGGTGCACACATTCCAGGCACCAAATTGAAGTTTTCTCTGTTTCTGACCGCATGGAGGAGATCCCACTGGTAACCCAGCCAGGACAGAGGTGAGGCAGACAAAATTTTAGGGCACCTTTTCTAGCCCCCTCCCCTACTGGGGTAAGCAGTGTGGTCCCTAAACAGGGCTGCTCAGGCATTGGTGAAGGTACCGGAGAACTCTCCTGCCTCAGTCCAAGAGTTTGGCAACTCAACTTCACCCACCGCCTGTGTGCCAGTTTGTGACAAGGACCTCCCAGACTTCTCGGTCCTGCCCCTGTCGCCACTCACTTATCGCCACAGGGCTTGGGAAATGGGGTGTGCAGATGGAGTTTCCCCTGCAAGAGGATGCCTGTGCGTGACTTCTTTTAAAGTGGGGAGACTGGTACACAGTCAACCACCACACCATCCTTGACAGAGGCAGCCTGTTTCCAACGGCATGGACTCCATGACGGCTGGAAGCGCCCCTCTGCTGCAGCCTTCTTCCACCAATACAGCCGTTGTGATAGTCCATGTGTTACCCAGACACCATCCTCCGCCTGCTCTGCTTTTGGGGTCTTTCTTGAGACACGCTTCGTCTGGCACCTCCCCCTCAAACTTACCGCTATGGGTGACCCTACCAGGAGCTTGGCTCCGGAGGGCAATGCTCTTGGTATCTTTGGTACACACAAGCCTCTCCACCACGACAAGGTGGCGACTCTCTGGAGAAGAACACACACACACACACACGCACACACACACGCACGCACACGCACGCACACGCACACACACAGTGTCTGGTTTGTCACCCTAATGTCCTCTGACCCTAACAGAACCTTCAGATCAGAACCTCCGGTGGTTTCGATGTAAAGATTTTTGTTTACAGTAACAACAGTGTTTCCTTTTTATCAGGAGCAGAACCAGCAGAACCAGAACCAGCAGAACACAGAGGACCAGGTCAGCAGACAGCTACAAAACCTGCAGCTGTCAGAACAGGAAGGACTGAGACCACACAGAACCTGAAGAACCAAAAGGTCAGGGACACACCAGGGACATTCAGGAGGACACAACAAGGATTATTACCAGAATCAGGAAGATGGAAACAAGATAACCTAAAGACGTCAAATGGACTTCAGGATCAGAACCACCGGAACCCAAAGACCTGGTGGACTCACAGTTTGGTAAAGCAGCAGCAGTGTTACAGTCACACAGGAACCCCCAAAACTATTTTGTTCCAGTTCAATGAGATCCCTAAGAACCCAGACCACCAGGATCACACTGGACTGAACCATGTAGGAAAAACAACCGATGGAATAATGTCTGATAAAAATTAAAATCTGATGAATTCAAATAAAAATTAAAGATGAATTTGCTTTTATGTTTCACAGACACTGAATTTATTTAAACCCAGACCTGAACCTCACCTGTAAACCTAGACCTGATCCTCACCTGTAAACCCAGACCTGATCCTCACCTCTACAGAGACCACCATGTTGCATTGTCATGTTTCTACAGTAGCCCAGAACAGATAAACCAAACAATGACTCTAGATAGAGACATTCATAGTCAAATACTGTTGTCAGCAGCTCCTCTGTGACGAGCAGCATCAGAGAAACACTGATTTAGTTCAGAGTGTTTCCTGGTGTAAATCAGCTGGTGTGTGTGTTTCTGAGAGGAAGAGACCTCTGAGGATAATTCAGCTCCTCAACAATCAACACTGAAGGAATTCTAACCAGGAGAAGTTTCAACTGGTTGTAATCTGTAATCTGTGATCTGTGATCAGTCATTACCTGTTTACCTGTATGTTTACCTGGGCCCTATTCCAGAAAGTGGGTTTAGTGAAAACTGAGGGCCGAATTCACAAAGAATGAACTGCGGCCGCTGATAGCACCTTGAATTGCACTTCATTTGCACCCGCAGTTTGCTCCGTCTTAACATCCTATTCACAAAGGATATTGCACTAATGATATACCAGCGCAAACACGCCCACAAAAGTTTGGCAGCTGAGTGCAGTTTGCCCATGATTTGCCCCTGATTGCAATAAGCCACACATGGCAAAGTATAAATGCTGGCTTTGCGCCAAGAACACCGTGGCAGAACAATGGCAGACTTTGTTTGGCAAAGTACTGAATAGTGTATACCCTCATGTAGTGATGTCTGCTGGTGAGTCAGTCTCAGTGTCGGATGGGTTGAGGCTGTGGATTTGACCAAGTTTGACCACTTTATCACTATTCCCTCTCACTTGTAGCTGTTTTTTCATTATCTTTTGAATTTAATATGAATTATGGAACCGTTTTTGTTCACGTTTGTTTCCCCTGTTTCGTAAAATAAATTATTGAACGTTGCTTTTGAAGTGCGTGACAGAAGTGCGTTTTGAGAACGACCGCAGACTGTCACCTGTTCAACGCATCAATATCTTCGGATGCCATTAAAGTAAAAATGATTATAATAATAATGTCAAAATATTATTTACAGACTGATTTAACAGATGATCACTGCTGCCATGATTACTGCAAAGTCTGGGCGAGAGGCTTCCACAGAGGAGCGCCCAGTTTGCACCAGCTTTCTAAAGATGTTATTTACTTCACCTTCGCCTTTGTGCTCCACTGTCTCTCACATTAACTCATATCGCAGCGGTGCCTGGACAGCGTGACGTGTGTGGTTGTGCTGCTGCCGTGGTCCTGCCAGATGCCTCCTGCTGCTGCTGC
>NC_065521.1:47196088-47204499 GCF_006386435.1 Epinephelus moara | reverse complement strand
GCCCTGTGAGGCAAATTGTGATTTGTGATATTGGGCTTTATAAATAAAATTGATTGATTGACTGATTCAGTCAAACTGCATGTGGCTATTAGCGCTGGTGTTAGTGAATTAGACGTTGTTTATCAATGAGTCTCATTTGCATAGAAAGGTAAAAGAAAGAAAGGTAATATATGCATATTACCTCATTTAAATACGGGCAAATAACACCGGAGCACCGAGACACAATCTGCTTGGCAGCGCAGTTAGTGGAGCATTTCACCCTCTGCGTGTGCTTTGTGAATTAGACGGTATCTGTTGGCTCCATTTTTACTGGTTTAGCGGCCGCAAAAGCCACGCAATCCTTTTGTGAATTCGGCCCTGAGTATTTTAATGCTGAAATGAGGGAAACTCTGGGTTTTCAGTTCCAGACAGAGAGGTAAGTAACTGACTCAGTGAGCCTAACCTGCTTGCTTGGAAGAAAGCGAGTAGGTAATATCAACTCCAACGGTGTTCTCCTCCTGTCCAAGTGTGCAGAGCACAACCTCATTGTTACCAACACTCTGAAACCCTGAGTTCACCCTATCTCCTCTCTACTTGAACCGTATCTTTTTTCATTAGGCTCAATCATTTACCTGCCACACATATCAAATCTGACACACTGCAGATGTGTGCTCTCATCAGAGCACATGTTGTGCATCTCGCTACGTTTTTTGCGAACGGTATATATACACCATATATATACATATATATATATATATATACACTCACATATTATACTGTACACACACACTTACATAGGCACTTTTGTCTGGGGGAGTGAGTGTCTGGGATGAGCTCCCCCCAGGGATGCCTTCAGCCACTGGTAATCCAGAATTGTGGCTCAGGGCCAGCTCCTCAGCCTCTGTCAGAGGTGGTGGTGGCGGCCCTCCACCTGCTTTGCGGCCTCTGCCTTCTTTCTGTTGGCTGAGTATAACTCAAATGTTACTCAGCAGGATATACACACAAGCTGAAAGAGTATTTTTTGGGGGGGTTAAATTACTAGTGACCTACAGTACATAATGACATAGCCACTGAATGACAGGTTATTTAAACTACTTTGTTTAATAAATCAAATATGAATCAAACTAAAGGAAGGTACAGTCATGGCCAAGTCAAATGTGCCTTACCTGTTTGAATGATGTTTTTATATTTCATTTTAAGCTGCTTCCAAGTGTGTTTTTCTCCTGTGAGATTGAACCTACATGAAAATCAGATTTTATTCAAAACCACTTTTTCAACTGTATGCTACGATTTTAATTAGGCGTGGTTAAATGTTAAATTAATGGACTAGTGCATTCAAATGTACGCGTTGACTCGGGCAGCAGTTTTCTCCCATGCTGCCTCTCTCCTTTTATATTTTTTACGAAATATATCCTCAAATTCACTGTAGGCATTCATGAGCATCTCCAAAATAAAATGTAAACTAAGTTGATCGCTTTTTCTCTCCGGTTGCCATGGTGACTCGAGGTATCAGGGCTCCACTGATAATGGCTTTTTATTGTGGTTGTGCACGTGCTTAACTCAAGGTGTACCTACTCAGAGTTGACTGAACTAATTCAAATCAGCTGTTCTGGAACCAGATACTCAGAGTTTCCCAGCTCAGGATAAGTCAAGTCAGAATTCAGGATTAGACTCAGAGTTTGTTGAACCTGAGATGAAACTCTGAGTTTTCTTTTTCACAAAGCCAGTTTACTGTAACCCTGAGTCAGTTACTATGGCAACTTACTCCATGAAGCTAACCTGCTGAGTCACAGGTTTGCTTCATGTCAGCCTGAGGCTGAGCGTGTAGCTGGAAGTAGAAACATGGCGTGTCCTTTAGTGAATGAAGTGGTGGAGGTTGAGGCCCAGTGTATTCAGAGGCTGTTGTGTAAGGAGAAGGTGATTAGAGCCTGTTTGGATGTCTCCCTGGAGGAGTGTCTATATGAAAGATACTGTTTGACCTCACACTCTATCATTTATCTAACAATCTGTTCCACCCACATATATCACATATTACACATTCTGGATTTACATTATCATCACAGCACATTTTATGCATTGCCCTCCGATTCTTCGCCAACGGCAGTTTTCTTTATAACATCTGGCAGCGGTTTGTCGGGCCGTAAGGAAAGTAACGCTGGCTCTGAAAAGACTTTTTCCCGTTTCTGTGGTGTCCCCTGGACATAAATCTGAACGGATCATCAAAGAGGAATTCCACAGAATTGCAGGTTTGTCAGTGCTAATACGAAAAGATTCTACGTGGATACATGATGCAATGATTTACAAGTACTTGTAATATATTTAAGGATTCCCTGGTGTAATTGGCTGCATTGATTGGACTCGCATCACCATCATTGCTCCATCCAAGAATGAAGGAGACTATGTGGATCCTAAATCAATTCACAGCATCAATGTGCAGGTAGGACGAGGCGGAGTAGGTACCGTCTCTCTGAAGTTTCACTTCATGATTAAAAAAATGCCATTTCAGACTCATGCTCCAGATACATTTCACATTTCAGTTAATAAATTACATGTAAAAGCATAATAACAGATGATGAATTAAAAGAGAAAATCTGCATTTTATTCTCATGTATGAGATGAAGACACATTTATCCTGTAAGAACGTTTTTCTTTTTTACTCTTACATTTGGGCAAATGTACCCATGTCTCTCCAGCAAACACATTTATCCATGAGATTCCCTGGAAGAGTTTTCAAATGTTTGTGACTGCAGCCACAAACATTTGACTTGCAATATACGATCTCTTGAAATCCCTGCAAGCTTCCTTTTGCATGATGTACTGCAACTAATGATGGTTATCATTCTGCACTCAAGGTGATATGTGATGCAGCCCACATTTTCACCCATGTTGAAGCCAAATGGCCAGGCTCTGTCCATGACCCACGGATTTCTCTTGAGTCTACACTGTGCCATAAATTTGCACATGGCAAGTTAAATTTTGATCCTCCCTCCTCCAATAATTGTGGAAGTAAAATGTCAAAATTGTAACCTGTACCTCCACCACTCATGATTACAGGACAGTTTAATGGCATCCTACTTGGAGACAGAGGGTGCCCTGCCTGCCCTCTCTGATGACCCCTGACCCTGACCCTGAGCCTGGACCACAGGAATGCTACAACCTGGCTCACTGCAGAACCAGAGCAAGGATTGAGATGTCAATTGGCATTCTCAAGGTCACTTCCAGTGTGCGTAGGCTCAGGGTCACTCCAGAGAGGGCATGTGACATTATTGTGGCCTATGCCATGCTCCACAATATTGCTATATTGAGAGGAGAGTGACAACCTGCTGTACAGACACATGACCCAGAGGAGGACCATCTCTTCCACCCCACTGATGGACAGGATGGACAAGCAGTGCGTGACCTCCCACCAGTCCCCAGTCAGATGACAGTGCAATTTTGTTTATTAAAGCATTCTTTACTACTTTCAAACAAACTGAGGACAGAAATCATTTTTTTCAGATGTGATTTATTTTTCTGTGTTCTTTATTTCCTGCAAATAAAAAGAGACAAATGCTTTAATATTATTTCATACATTTGTATATTACATTGATTTTCCAGCAGTAAGAATAACAGCAAGTAACATCATCCATCGTCAGGTCTGACTCACCTTTAACTGGTGTTCCAGTGTCTGGATTTCAAGATTTGGTTTTGGTCATTTTGAGTTTAATGTGATCCATTTCTAGGTCACAATTAACCTCAGCCTAATTAACCTCTTTCCCACCTCCGTCCCTCCTACGTGCACAAGTCGGAAAGAGGGAGGAGAGAAGGCGTGGAGTGGGTTTTACACAGCCCATTGACATCAGACGAATCAAATGAGCCCCTCTCCTCGCCCTTAAATGCGCCGCGCGAAGGCGTAATGAGAGTTTACTCAATTCGCCATGGCGGAAGAGAGCAGCAGTGTCAGACGGCCAAACTTCTCCCAGGAGGAAACTGATGTTTTGGTCCGGGAGGTCTGCTCGCAGTGTCCAAATATACGGAACTGCGAGCAGACCTCCACGGGCTGATGATGCAAAGGTAGCCTGGGAGGAGGTCACCACAATTGTAAATCAATGTTGTGTTTCTCTCATGTGCGCGCTCTCTCTTTCTCTCTCACAGTCTCACTCTGTTTCTTTTCTTTTGGCTTTTCTAAGATGACAGATGCTGAATATATACTCCCTATCTGATGCTGTGGCTGTTTGTGGTTGGCTGAGAGGGATGTGAACTCATTAGTTTGCAGCTGTTTAATCAAATCAGGTTGGGTTTCCATTACGCGTGCCAAACGTGCCAAACGGTGCCAATCCCCTTTGATCTGATATCAGATGTGATGTGACAGTCGATATAAAGATACATTTATGTGCTGATTGCAGATAGTTGCATCGAATAGTGTTTTTTGGGGTATTTATTGCATCGTTAATGTGCCTGACATTCTGGAAACCTGCCTGTGAGGTTTTGGTGACGTGTGCGCACTGTTCGGCGACGCCTTTTGGCACAAAACTGTCACTGCGGCAAGCAGGATCTGTCGACACCTCCCCCTGCTGCGCCGCCACACCCATCTCAGCGCACCTCAGTCTGCCAAACTACCAAACTGAGCGCGCCTCGGGTTGCGCCGCTTGAAACCAGCTCTGCGTGGGGTTCGCCACCCTGCGCCGCGCCAGGAAACTAGAGCCCATGTTCTGATTCTGCAGCTGATGTCATCAGCATGTCTAATTCCGCTGGTGTAAAGTACGTCGCTCTGCCTTTAACTCCACTTTCTGCCATTGAGAATCATGTAATCTGCACTCCATTGATGATGGCTTTATAAACTCACTGTGAACACACCTCTCTCAGGCTGAACATACTCAAAGCTGGTTGGGCTGATTCTGATCAGCTGTTCTGTTTCTCAGCTCAGGCTCAGTCAACTCAGAGATCAGGATCAGGCTCAGAGTTTGTTGAGCCTGCTTTCTGAAATAGGTTCCTGTATGTTTACCTGTGTGTTTACCTGTTTACCTGTGTGTAGCAAGTGCTTACAATTTTTTTAGTTTGGGACTAGTGTAATCAGAAGGACTCTGGGTTCAAAGAAGAGGGAAAGCTGGACTGATGAACAAAACTTAATGAAACTCAGGAGACGTTAGATGCAATTAAACCAGGTACCTTGTATTTAAAGTAAATAAGAAAAAGAACACAAACAAACGAAAGGGTTAACAATGGCCATAGGAGTATTCTCAACTGTTCAATATGTACTCAGTACCATATTCATTTCACTCGTTTGCTGTATTTCACTAAATTAGACGTGTATTCAATACCATATTCACTTTGCTCCTTTGCTGTATTCCAGGCTCCAGGCTCCAACCCCAAGAAAAGAAAAAATGTCCAAACCAAGTCCAAGAAGGGTAATAGTCAGTCAAAAAATAAGGTAATGGAGAACAAAGATTGGCTGGGTTTGTGTATATGAGATGAGGGGACAATGGATGAGTGGATGAGGTGAATGAGGCTGGCTGGTGTCCTACCACACTGCTGGAGGTGATTACATGCAGCAGGTTCTTCAACGGTCCTTTTCACTAGCTCACCATCACAGTTGCTTTTCACAGCACAAAAAACCTGGCTTGTATGAACACAAGACCAGCTCTAATACTCATGGCTTCGTTTTAGATTAAACAAAACAAAAATATAATTCACAGTGCACATTTGATTTTTCCACAGCTGTGTTCTCAAACTCCCAACAATAATTAATTATTAAATTATTAAAGTGCAAACTGTCACTAAAAGTGAACAGAAATAAATAATACATTCAATATGAGTTAACCGCTATCATGTTTGAGGATATCAATTTACTTCCGGTTGTGGGTAACCCTTCCGGTCCTGCGGGCTGACATTAGCCGCTAGGCTAATTGAGGTAACAACAACCACCCAAAGTCACATTAAACATAATACACATAGCAGCACACAGTGACACAACATTAAACAACATCCAAGCGTGGGCAACACACAATCAGAGCAGCGCAGGTAATACCTCTTACTAATACAAAGTGAGGCGATTAGCAACATGCTAACAACGGTAGCACACTCACCAATCAGGGAGTTCACACGCCACTCCTGTTCAGCCTTTAAACCAGCCTATCAGGATCTCTGTGGATCTGTGATGTCACAACTTCACCACACAGACCGTTTGAAACCTTAACAGTCTCAGCGGGTCCGTGTGTACTTCCTGTTGGAATGCTTTATTGTGTATGTGACTGAAGTCATCGATCATCCAGAGACTGAAACAACTGAAATCATTGTTGGATTGTCAGATTTCAGACGGTCCCTGAACACATTACGTATGACAGATGTTTCCATCCGGGAAAATAAAAAATAAAAAATCAGATCCAACGTTAAAACAGTGACGTTTCATCAGAGTCACTTTATTCTACATATCATCTAAAATTTGTCCAAAAATAAAGTGTTTGTACAGCAAACAGACTTTTTTAACTTTTAACTTTCAAACATCAAAAAACTAATTTATGGAGGACAGAGCACCTTCACACAGGTAGGTTCCTCCTTCACACAGGTGGGTTCCTCGTTCACACAGGTAGGTAGGTGAGTCTTAACTGTTAGCTCACCTGTCCTGTCCTGGCTTGAGCCTCACCTGGCGTTTTTTCTGGCCGTCGACACGGCCTCGTCCACAATGTGGGCCGGTAGGACATACATCTTGTTTGTCTCTGCCTGTCCCTGTCTACTGCCTGTTTACCTGCCAGTGACGGGTTTGCTTCAATACTCGGCCACTGACCTGCTGCGGCTGCGCTGTCACCTGGCTGGACCTGCGCCAGAGGCACTGCACCTTCACCCGGACATCACCTTCCAGCCCCGCCGGAGATACATCCACCGAGGGTCCCGCCGGAATCTCCACCATTACAGGCTATAATGTGGTCAGCCAGACAGTTGAGGGGGGTCAAGCCAGAGCTGATGAGTTCGACATATTTTTTAACAGGTTTGACTCAGATACCCTGACCCAGATAGCTCTAATCACATCTCCCCTCCTACCTCCTATGGACCTTCCTGCCTACCCCCCTATGGCCACTTTTTCGAGCGCTTTTAACACCATCCAGCCCCTGCGACTGCGAGAGCGCTTTTAACACCATCCAGCCCCTGCGACTGCGAGAGAAGATGCTGGCCATGCAGGTAGATGGCTCTCTGGTGGCCTGGACTACTGACTACTTGACCGGCAGACTGCAGTATGTGCAGCAGCAAGACTGTGTGTCTCGTACACTGGTCAGTAGCACAGGAGCCCCCCAAGGGACTGTCCTAGCTCCCTTCCTGTTCAATCTCTATACATCTGACTTCAGTTACAGCTCAGAGTTATGCCACCTCCAGAAGTACGCAGATGACTCTGTGATTGTTGGATGTGTTAGAGAGGGACAGGAGGGGGAGTACAGAGGACTAGTCAATGACTTCGCAGAGTGGTGCAGGCAGAACCATCTGCACCTCAACATAAAGAAAACCAAAGAGATGGTAATTGACTTTAAGAAGGAAAAAACACCAATCTCCCCAGTCTCTATTGGAGGGGAGGATATGGAGATTGTACCATCTTATAAATACCTGAGAGTCCACATTAATAACAAGCTGGACTGGAGTGAGAACATGCTGGCAGTATACAAAAAGGGCCAGAGCCGCCTCCACTTCTTGAGAAGGCTCAGGTCATTTGATGTCTCTGCTCCAATGCTGAATGCCTTCTACCATTCAGTGGTGGGGAGCGCGCTGTTCTTCACACTATCATGCTGGGGCAGCGGCATGAAGGCTGCAGAGGAAAACAAGATCAATAAGCTGCTGAAGAAGGCCGGGTCTGTCCTTCTTCAGAGTGTGAGTGTGGTGACTAAAAGGAGGATGTTACAGATGCTTTTGATCATCATGGACAACCCCTCCCACCCACTACATGACACTTTGACCAGGCAGAGAAGCTCTTTGACCAACCGGTCTATCCTGCCTCGGTGTTCCACAGAGAGACATAGACGCTCCTTTTTGCTCACTGCCTTAAGACTGTACAACTCATCCATGTGCTGACCCCCCCACCCCTTTTCTATTTCCTATGGACAGTCTGCACTTTGGTTTTGACTCTTCGCACCTTGTGTCACTGTGTCACTGTGTTTTTATTAGTATTTTTATAATATGACTTGTGTTTTTATTGTCTATTGTTTTGTATTGTTTCTATTGGCTGCTGTGGCGCTGAAATTTCTCGTCAAGGGGATTAATAAAGTCCCTACCTACCTACCTACCTACTGACAAGCAAGGGACATCTATAACTTATAAAGCTCTAAATGGTCAAGCTCCATCATATCTTAGTGAGCTCATAGTGCCATATTATCCCACCAGAACACTGCGCTCTGAGAACGCAGGGTTACTCGTGGTCCCTAAAGTCTCCAAAAGTAGATCAGGAGCTAGAGCCTTCAGCTATCAGGCTC
>NC_065521.1:47195892-47196052 GCF_006386435.1 Epinephelus moara | reverse complement strand
AGTCTCCAAAAGTAGATCAGGAGCTAGAGCCTTCAGCTATCAGGCTCCTCTCCTGTGGAATCATCTTCCTGTTACGGTCCGGGAGGCAGACACCGTCTCCACATTTAAGACTAGACTTAAGACTTTCCTCTTTGATAAAGCTTATAGTTAGGGCTGGCTC
>NC_065521.1:47178140-47189796 GCF_006386435.1 Epinephelus moara | reverse complement strand
TTATGGCAGCTGATTCTGGACTCCTCAACATCCTCATCCTCCTCGACCTGAGTGCAGCCTTTGATACCATCTGTCACACCACCCTCCTCAACAGGCTATCCTCCATTGGCATCACCCACACTCCGTTAGACTGGTTCACGTCTTACCTCTCTGGCCGCACTCAGTTCATTCAACTCAAGTCCTTTAAATCCATCCCTTCCTCAGTCACTTCAGGTGTGCCCCAGGGCTCTGTCCTGGGGCCCCTCCTCTTCATCACCTACCTCCTTCCCCTCGGCAATATCTTCGGCAAATTTAACATTCACTTCCACTGTTACGCTGATGACACCCAGCTCTACCTCACCACTAAACCCTCGTCCACTCTCCCGCCCACCTCCCTCACTGATTGCATCACTGAAATAAAAACCTGATTCACCCTAAACTTCCTTAAACAGTAACGAAACTGAGGTTCTCCTCATTGGCACCAAATCCACTTTATCCAAAACCGGCAGCTTTTCTCTCACTATTGATAACTCCTCCGTTTCCAGGTTAAGAGTCTGGCTGTCATCCTTGACAGCACACTATCCTTTCAATCCCATATCAATAACATAACCCGGTCTGCCTTCTTCCACCTACGAAACATCAATCGTCTCCGCCCCTCCCTTACCCCCCACACTGCCGCCATCCTTGTCCACAGCCTCGTCACTTCCCATCTCGATTATTGTAACTCTCTCCACTTCGGCCTCCCTCACAAATCCCTCCATAAACTTCAACTGGTCCAGATCTCAGCTGCCCGTATCATTACTCCAACAGCTCCACTGGCTCCCGGTTCAGTTCCGTATTCAATTTAAAGTCCTCCTGTTAACGTTCAAGGCCATCCACAACCTCGCCCCCCCATATCTGTCCGACTTCCTCCATGTTCCCACTCCCTCCCGCTCCCTCAGATCCTCTTCCTCCACACACCTGTCTGTCCCCTCCGCCTGTCTCACCACCATGGGGAGCAGAGCATTCAGCCGCTCTGCTCCCCGTCTCTGGAATTCATTATCACCCCAACTCAGAAACATCGATTCATTCCCCCATTTCAAATCACAACTCAAAACACATTTGTCTAAAACTGCCTATTCCATCTGATGCCAATTGCGTGGGTTCCTCCTTCACACAGGTAATTCCTCCTTCACACAGGAAGGTTCCCCCTTCACACAGGTAAGTTCCTCCTTCAGACATGTAGGTTCCTCCTTAACACCGGTAGTTCCTCCTTCACACAGGTAAGTTCCTCCTTCAGACATGTAGGTTCCTCCTTCACACAGGTAGTTCCTCCTTCACACAAGTAGGTTCCTCCTTCACACACAGGTAGGTTCCTCCGTCAGACAGGAAGGTTCCTCCTTCACACACAGGAAGGTTCCTCCTTCACACAGGTAGGTTCCTCCTTCACACAGGTAGTTCCTCCTTCACACACACAGGTAGGTTCCTCCTTCAGACAGGAAGGTTCCTCCTTCACACACAGGAAGGTTCCTCCTTCACACACAGGAAGGTTCCTGCTTCACACAGGTAGGTTCCTCCTTCACACAGGTAGTTCCTCCTTCACACAGCAGGGGGCAGTGTTTCAGTCACACAGCAGTAAATCTGTCTCTGTCTGTCTCCATTTATGTCTGTCTCTCTCTGTCTCTGTCTGATAATGATGATTTTTTACAATGCTAGTATTCTGTCTGTGTTAAGATATCGTATGTCCAACTGGTTTGGAAACCTGACTGTGAAATTTAAATCCCAAATTGCTAGGTTGATTAATATGGCAGGGAAGATAATGGGTGTGTCCACACCCCTGATCACCCCTCAAGCCATTTTTGAACAATCAGTGATAAGACAAGCTCGTAAAATCGTGTCTGATCCTGACCATGTACTGAATCCTGAATATGAGTTATTGCATTTGGGAATAAGGTACAGAGTACCACGATGCAGGTATAACAGGTACAAGAACTTGTTTATTCCATAGTTGATCAAATTGATTAATGAGAAGTGTGTCTGATGTATGTATTATGTATTTAATTTGATGCACTGAGTTAACTGGGTGACTATGTGTTGTAATGTGTGTATTTTTATGTTGGTGACTATATGTTGATTGTATGTATGTGTATGCTGACCCCTAGCTCCAAGTCAAATTTCTCTAAGGAGATCAATAAATGAACTGAACTGAACTGAACTGTCTGTCTGTCTATTCGTCTGTCCGTGTGTCTGTCTGTTTGTTTGTCTGTCTGTCTGTCCATCTGACTGTCTGTCAGTCCGTCTGTCTGACTGTGCAGCTGTCTATCCATCTGTCTGTCTGTCTGTCTGTCTGACTGACTGTCTGTCTGTGTGTCCCCTGTGATAAATACACAACAGTCCCTAACACGACCAACATCACTTTACTGATCAGTTTGTGTTTTTAATGTCTGAAGGTTATAAAGTTAAAAGTGTCCCCCATCATCTGGACTGTCTATCCGTTTCTCAATATGCGTTCTTGTGCAGACTTCTGTTCTTGTGGACTTGTGACACGTCATCAGTCACAGCCCAAGTACTGTTCCAATTCAAAGTTCACGTCTAGCCAAGTTCAGTCCAAATTCCTGGATGTGTTCTCGCCACACCCATTTCACCGGAGATGCATCGGAGCAGACTTGCGTGGACTTCAGACAGCCAGGTATCCCAGCATGCATTTCACAAAAATCATCGGAAAATGACAAGTGAGGGAAAGGCGCACAATTGTAAGCCATACCAATATGTTACTGTTGTTTTGTCACAGAACGTAGTGTTTTCATGCGTAGTTTAAACATCAGACTCGTGGTCGATGTTTAATATAGAGCCCAGTTGAATGTGACTGAGGTCCGCTAGATAACAGCGGTGTCAGCGCTCATAGATAATAAACGTGTGTAACAGCGCTCAGGCTGCCCCACTGAGAGCAGCCTCGTGGCTGATATCTCTGTAGTGGTTAAATATGAAATGTAATTCGTTTGGGGAATGTCTAATGAGCAACATTCAGTCTCACTATAGAAGATATATTCTTATATTATCAAATGTTGTAACATGTTATTGTTCTTTGCATTCTTTTGCTTATTTAGGCCTATGTGTTTTTACCATTCAATAATGATTTTAAGAATTTATTGTAATTTATTTATTGTATTTAAAGATTGTCTTTATTGTAGTATTTATTCAACAGCATTTTAAATATTGATTATCTGATATGAATTGTATACCAGATGTCTAAATAAACTTCTCCTCTGAATATCTGACCTGTTTGATCCATTTATATTGGTGAGGACAGACTAAATGACAAACTGCTGTCAGTGTAATCCAGTACAGTTCAACAGCACCACAATCTACACCTCAACACTTCAATAAAATGTCAGACTGAATATTAAACTGCTGTTGTTTTTTCTAGGTGTACCAAGTAAACTGTCACGTCTCCATAAATATGTAGACAGAAAGCATTATGATGAGACAAATGCAGTGATGGACAGTAACTAAGTATATTTACTCAAGTAGCTACTGTAGGCTACTTAAGTACAAATCTGATGTACTTGTACTTTGGGTATTTCCATTTACTTAGAGGGAAATACTGTGCATTCTACTCAAGCTACATTTATTTGATCGCTATAGTTACTTTTCAGATAGTTTGTTTTATATGTTGTTGTTTCATATTTACAAGTTGCTGTGTGTTGTTATAGATCAGACTAGTGCACCACTGACAGCTGTTAAAATTAGTTCTACCATGACAACATTTAAATGCTGCTCACATGTAGCCGACGTGTAAATTGATCGATTAATACTCAATACATATTCATGTATATGATGATCACAACACTTGAAATTGGGTCACTCTGCATCATGAGTACTTTGAACTTTAATTTGAAGTAGTCCTACATTTTGCTGACAATACCCAGATACTTTTACTCAAGTCAGATTTGGTATGCAGCACTTTGACTTGTGACTGAGTTTTTGTTCTTTGTTGTGATATTCCTGGGTACTTTGTCCACAACTGGACAAACATATCGTACAGACATGTAAGCATCGCACGTCTCATTCTGATCCTCATTCTCCGCTGTCTTTCTGGGATCTGCCTCCTCAGCTGGGCAGCCTCCTCCTCAGCCTGCAGGTACAGCAGTCCTGCTGCATTAACTGCGCCAAGACGCCTTCTCCGATCCGTTATTGATTTTTGATTTCCATCTCACCAATGCTCACCAACTCTCCACAAACTTTCCCCCCGTAGGCTACTTGACTTTTGATTATTATCAGAAGCCAGCTGCGGGGAAAAGGTTTTAAAATTTTATGAAAATATTTCGGCTATTTATATGTTTTTGTGTGTCGGTTATATGTTGAAACGTTAAAAACATATAGATATTAATTTCTTACAATGACAATGAAAAGCCGCAGGGCTGTGTTTATATTGTTTTATTCTAAATGGATGTATACAACACAGTAGGCTACAACAGCCAAGGCAAGCGGAGGTGGTGACATCATCAAGTTCGCTGCTGTTCCAAAAGCAGAAATGACTGTACTCCCGTCCTCCCGTTCTTGGGAAGTCCGGACTTGCCAAGTCAACAAGTCCGAACTGCCGAACTTGAGTATTGAGAAACGGCTTTTGTGTGTATATGAACGCTGGGTGTTTATTTTGAAAGGGTGTACCGGATGTGCTGTGACGTATCATATGTGACTTGACGGTGCTGGTTGGCAAAGGCGTAGCTAGTAAACATCAGAGAACGGACACCACAGCCTGAAAACACCGACTCATCACAGACCATCTTCGGGTCAAACGGAGCCTGTCGGTGTCGTCCGGTCTGCGGTAACCGTCCGTGGTTGTCACGGTAACTGACAGCGGCCAGAAAATCAACAACTGTCGGGGCGTTAGCCAGCTAGCTAGCTAGCATAGCCACCTAGCCGTAGCAGCAGCCGCAGCTAGCATTAGTATTAGCATTAGCATCGTCAGACGGTGAAGATGATAGCGCTCATTAACAAACTGCTGGACTGGTTCAAGGCGCTGTTCTGGAAGGAGGAGATGGAGCTGACCCTGGTGGGGCTGCAGTACTCCGGGAAGACCACCTTCGTTAACGTCATAGCGGTGAGTCTCATCCGCCAGCTGTCCGTTAGCATCTGGCTGCTTCCATTGTTACCCTGCGGTGGAGGAGATGGTGGTGGTGGAGGTGAGGTCAGCGAGCTGTCGGTGTCCCATAGTCTGTCCCCGAGAGGACACACTGTGAGACATCAGCCCTCAGACGTCCTGATGAGACATAAGTCTGAATACAGCTGCTCTCACATCTGCACTAGATGATGCTCCTCCACCTCCACCTCCACCCAGCAGGACGGGCTTCTGTCAGAGTGGAGGCCGTTCAGGGACCTGGACCCCTCAGCAGGGCCGGAGATGGAGGTTTCAGGTGTGGTGTCAGAGTGACCTCCTCTGTCTCAGGTGTCACATCAGACTCACCTGTCCTCCACCTCTGCTCCACCTGTAATGTTCAGCTGACCCACTGACACAGATGTCTTTACTCTTCAGTGTGTTTATGAACTGAGACAGTTATAACTTCAATAAAATACACACACACCTCAGATATAAACTGTGGACTGAACCTGAGTGTGTGTCTTCAACAACCACTGAGTGTGATGATGTCATTAGATCAGGTCATTACATCAAACTTATATCTGCAGTATTAAATGAATCTGGACGTGGTCACATGGTCGGTGTTTACAGGTGTGAGACGCAGCGCCGCAGTGAACTCTGTGTTTATTCTGGGACAGATGGGTAATGACACATAACCATCTGGACACGTCCACAGGAAGTGACATGTCCACCACGTGACGTCATGTGACCCGGAAAGACTTCATTTTTAAGTATCAACCCGGAGAGTCCAAGACAAACCCTGTAATTCCTCTGATGTCCACTAGAGGCTGTCTCCCAGAGCAAGTCCGTCCGCACAGACCTCCATGTCCTCTGAGTCCATCCCCACAGACCTCCATGTCCTCTGAGTCCAGTCCTCTGAGTCCATCCCCACAGACCTCCATGTCCTCTGAGTCCATCCCCACAGACCTCCATGTCCACTGAGTCCGTCCCCACAGACCTCCATGTCCTCTGAGTCCATCCCCACAGACCTCCATGTCCTCTGAGTCCATCCCCACAGACCTCCATGTTCTCTGAGTCCATCCCCACAGACGTCCATGTCCTCTGAGTTCATCCCCACAGACCTCCATGTCCTCTGAGTCCGTCCCCACAGACCTCCATGTCCTCTGAATCTGTCCCCACAGACCTCCATGTCCTCTGAGTCCATCCGCACAGACCTCCCTGTCCTCTGAGTCCATCCCCACAGACCTCCATGTCCTCTGAAACCGTCCCCACAGACCTCCATGTCCTCTGAGTCCATCCCCACAGACCTCCATGTCCTCTGAGTCCGTCCCCACAGACCTCCATGTCCACATGTTTACAGCTCACATTTTTCACATTTTATGACATCATTAAGGGGGCGTGGCATCTTCGAATGTCAGGTTATCCGCTGACGGGCTCCACCCCTCCCTCCTCCACAGCTCCACCCTCTCACCCAAGTATGGTCACTGTTTGGTCCAAGAAAACAAGATGGCAGCTTTCAGTCTTTGATTGATGTGGATAGGGATGGGAATTGATAGGATTTTATTGATATCAATGCCATTATCGATTCTGCTTATCGATCCGATTCTTTATCGATTCCCTTATCGATTCCTCCTGTGAATTTTCTATGTAGAAAAAGTAGACCTTACAGGTTTTTGGTGTCAACAACATAAATTTTATTGAGTTTCTATTCTAAACAAGAGATAAGTGCTAAGTAAGTAAGTAAACAAAATATAAAATTGGTCCACTTCTATCATCTAAAATGGAACAAATGAAAGAATATTTGTACAGCATTTGTTTTCACCTACGTCAAATAACGGTACAGAATCTGTTGGTGTTGTAACTGTACCAAAATTGGGACCCACGGTATGATACCAGTGAAAGTATCACGGTTCTGAGTAGTATCACGATACCACAGCAAAAATGAGGCAGATGTGCCTTTTGCCATTTATAAACAGATAAATCACTTTCCTATAATACATCAATGATATTTCAATGGAATAAATTACTTATTGACTTATTCATACTTCAAAAACAGCATCAATAGGTGGTTAACATAGGGGGGATCAAAATAAAATGAATAAATAAAATAAAAATCAACCAGCCACCCTCCTCCCCTGACAAGTAAAGAACAGTCCCTTAAGTGGGGTGAGGTTTGTGGAAATGTGAACAGCTCGTTTCTCCTCTGAGACATCACAAACCTGTGTGCCGCCACAGCTCGGCTGTTCAGGTACTTTTGGGCAGTCATGACACCAAGAAGAGGAAATTACTGGACCTGGAGCCAGGCTTCTCAGTCGTTATCTTGCGCCGCGGAGCACTATGGCCGCTGTATTTGACAGGAATACGTATTCCTGTCCGTGTCTGTCTGTGACCCCTGTTCAACCCACAACCGGCAGGATTTGCCTTTCGTTTCTGCTGCTGATTGAAATCTGTACTCGCACAAACTATTTTTAGTCGCAAATGCGAGTAACGTTAAAATGCTTGCACAGTAGGGCTCTGTAGTGGAAAACAAATCACTGTAGCGTTGGTGATGTTTCCGCCCTTCCATGGAATTACCATGCTGCATAAATTGCACGTCATGCTGTTGTGATGAGTGAATGTCATGAGTCTTTTTTGGTGAAGTGAAGCCAAGCTTTCGACCGCTTCGACGTAAGATTAGGCGTAATGAAAAGAATCAATAAGGGAATCGTTAAGCATAAAGGCTAATGATGTCGATAATTGAACCAGTTGGAACTGGTTGTTAACAGGAACCGGTTCTCGATTCCCATCCCTAGATGTGAATCATTTGGAACGTGTTTTAAGAGCTGAACGATTTAATCATTTAATTCACGTTCAGATCAAGGGCATGCTAAACAGGAAGTAGCTGCTTAGTCAGTAGAAGTCTGCTCTGTCGGCGGAGCCATGCTCAAGAAGCGCTGATCATACCCGTTATCTGTCACCACAGTGAACTAGGCTCTGCCCCTAATGCTGTGTCCAGGTCTCTTTATACATCCAGGTCCAGGTCCTTTGGTATCTCTACACTGACAGTACACGTCCCCGTCTGAGGACACGCAGACAGGTCCAGGTCCTGATCATGTCTGAGGACACGCAGACAGGTCCAGGTCCTGATCATGTCTGAGGACACACAGACCGGTCCAGGACCTGATCATGTCTGAGGACACGCAGACCAGTCCAGGTCCTGATCATGTCTGAGGACACACAGACCGGTCCAGGACCTGATCAGTGACGATGTGTCTCTGTGTCTTTCAGTCTGGACAGTTCAGTGAAGACATGATTCCAACAGTCGGATTCAACATGAGGAAAATCACCAAGGGCAACGTCACCATCAAGGTGTGTACTTCTGAATACACACAGACACACATACACACACACACACACACACACACACACACACACTGATCAGTATTGATCACATGTTACACATCAGTCAGGGATGTAAAGTGGAGCTGCAGGATGTCATGAGAACATGTGATTAAGATGTTGAATGTTGTCATGAAGATGTGACTTCTGATAAATAAATATTAAACAGTGTGAAAGTATTTGTGCCGACACAGAACTCAGACAGTGAACACATATCTGTATATATACAGTCTGTAAAGGTCAGGGTGTTCCCAGTATACCCAGTGTATCCAGTGTACCAAGTGTACCTGGTGTACCCAATATACCCAGTGTACCAAGTGTACTCATTATAGCCGGTGTACCCAGTGTACCCAGTATACCCAGTATTCCCCTTGTTCCCAGTATACCCGGTGTACTCATTGTACTCAATTTACCCCGTGTACCACTGTCAGGTTTTAACTGAATATTAGCTGTCTCCTTTTTATTAATTTGGATTGTGTCCTCTCTGACTGTGTCCTCTCTGACTATGTCCTCTCTGTCCTGTCTGATTGTGTCCTCTCTCTGTCCCATCTGACTGTGTCCTCTCTGACTGTGTCCTCTCTCTGTCCTCTGACTGTGTCCTCTCTGTCCTATCTGACTGTGTCCTCTCTGACTGTGTCCTCTCTCTGTCCTCTCTGACTGTGTCCTCTATCTGTCCTCTCTGACTGTGCCCTTTCTGACTGTGTCCTGTCTGACTTTGTCCTCTCTCTGTCCTGTCTGACTGTGTCCCGTCTGACTGTGTCCTCTTTCTGTCCTGTCTGACTGTGTCCTCTCTCTGTCCTCTCTGACTGTGTCCTCTCTGTCCTACCTGACTCTGTCCTCTCTGACTGTGTCCTCTCTCTGTCTTCTCTGACTGTGTCCTATCTCTGTCCTCTCTGACTGTGTCCTCTCTGAATGTGTCTTCTCTCTGTCCTCTCTGACTGTGTCCTCTCTGTCCTACCTGACTCTGTCCTCTCTGACTGTGTCCTCTCTCTGTCTTCTCTGACTGTGTCCTCTCTCTGTTCTCTCTGACTGTGTCCTCTCTCTGTCTTCTCTGTCTGTGTCCTGTCTGACTGTGTCCTCTCTGACTGTGTCCTGTCTGACTGTGTCCTGTCTGACTGTGTCCTTTCTGTGTCCTCTCTCTGTCCTGTCTGACTGTGTCCTTTCTGACTGTCCTCTCTCTGTCCTGTCTGACTGTGTCCTTCCTGACTGTGTCCTCTCTCTGTCCTCTCTGACTGTGTCCTCTCTGTCCTATCTCACTTTGTCCTGTCTGACTGTGTCCTGTCTGACTGTGTCCTTTCTGACTGTGTCCTCTCTGACTGTGTCCTCTGTCTGTCCTCTCTGACTGTGTCCTGTCTGACTGTGACCTCTCTCTGTCCTCTCTGACTGTGTCCTGTCTGACTGTGTCCTCTCTCTGTCCTCTCTGACTGTGTCCTCTCTCTGTTCTCTCTCTGTCCTGTCTGACTGTGTCCTCTCTCTGTTCTCTCTCTGTCTGTCCTCTCTGTCCTCTCTGACTGTGTCCTCTCTCTGTCCTGTCTGACTGTGTCCTCTTTCTGTCCTCTCTGACTGTGTCCTCTCTCTGTCCTTTTTGACTGTGTCCTCTCTCTGTCCTGTCTTACTGTGTCCTCTGTCTGTCCTCTCTGACTGTGTTCTGTCTGACTGTGTCCTCTCTCTGTCCTCTCTGACTGTGTCCTGTCTGGCAGTTTCCTGTCTGACTGTGTCCTCTCTCTGTCCTCTCTGACTGTGTCCTGTCTGACTGTGTCCTTTTTATGTTTCTGTAGTTGTGGGACATCGGAGGACAGCCTAGGTTCAGGAGCATGTGGGAGCGTTACTGTCGAGGAGTCAGCGCGATCGTGTAAGTCCTTCCTAAACTCTGGTTACTGTGCCTGTTTAAACGGGCCGCTGGGACGTGTCTGCTTGGTCCAAAGCTGCAGGAACAGGAAGCTGTGGGGACAGGAAGCTGCAGGAACAGGAAGCTGTGGGGACAGAAAGCTGCAGGAACAAGAAGCTGTGGGGACAGGAAGCCGCAGGAACAGGAAGCTGTGGGGACAGGAAGCTGCAGGAACAGGAAGCTGCAGGAACAGGAAGCTGCGGGGACAGGAAGCTGTGGGGACAGGAAGCTGCAGGAACAGGAAGCTGTGGGGACAGGAAGCTGCAGGAACAGGAAGCTGTGGGGACAGGCAGCTGCAGGAACAGGAAGCTGTGGGGACAGGAAGCTGCCGGGAGACAGGAAGCTGTGGGGACAGGAAGCTGCAGGAACAGGAAGCTGTGGGGACAGGAAGCCGTGTGGACAGGAAGCTGTGGGGACAGGAAGCTGCAGGAACAGGAAGCTGCGGGGACAGGAAGCTGCAGGAACAGGAAGCTGTGGGGACAGGAAGCTGTGGGGACAGGAAGCTGTGGGGACAGGGTCAGATTGATGTAACAGAGAGCAGCTCAGATGAACAGAGGTCAGAGTGATTCTGGATTCAGTGTTTGGTCCAGTTCAGCAGCAGATTAGGAAACGGTCAGAGGATCACAAGACAGATTCAGAGCTGAGAGGATAGAAGACAGGAACAGAATGTACAGATGTTCTCACAGTGTCTTCTCGTTGTAGGTACATGGTGGACGCAGCAGACCCAGAGAAAATCGAAGCCTCCAAGAACGAACTCCACAACCTGCTGGACAAACCGCAGCTGCAGGGGATTCCTGTAAGAACACACCCAGGGCACACTGATCGTGAGCCCAACAGGCCACACCCACTTTTAAAAATGTATTTATTTTCTAATCATTCTATTTTTGTACTCACCCTGATCAGAGGCCTGTACTACGAAGGAGGATGTGGAGTTAGCGAGGTAACTTCAGGGTTAAATCTGGGTTTCAGTCCTACGAAGCTGGTTTTTACTGGGATAAATCACCATGGTAACTGATGCTGAACAGCTGACCTGGGCCCTATTTCAGAGAGCAGGATCAGTGGAAAAACTCTGAGTTTGTTCAGCCTGAGATGAAACTCTTAAGTTTTCCGTTTCACAAAGCCAGCTCAGCAAAACCCTGAGTCAGTTACTATGGCAACATACTCTGTGAAGCTAACCTGCTGAGTCACAGGTTTGCTTCATGTCAGCCTGAGGCTGAGCGTGTAGCAGGAAGTAGAAACATGGCGTGTCCTTTAGTGAATGAAGTGGTGGAGGTTGAGGCCCAGTGTATTCAGAGGCTGTTGTGTAAGGAGAAGGTGATTAGAGCCTGTTT
>NC_065521.1:47162474-47177667 GCF_006386435.1 Epinephelus moara | reverse complement strand
TATGTATGAAAAGTGCTATATAAACAAAGTTGGATTTGATTTGATAGCTTGTGATAGTTTCATGTAAGCTAGTACTGTCTCTACTGTCTTTGAGGGAAACACTATATTCAAGGGGAGACATAGGGAGATGACAGGAGGTGTGTGTGTGTGTGTGTGTGTGTGTGTGTGTGTGTTGCGCACGCACCCCCGCTCCACAGGTGCTCCTTGCTGGGGTTTTTGTCTAGCGCGCATTGAATAAGCGCTTCCAGCGTTTCAAGCGTCTTTGAAGCGTCCGCGTCTCTAGCGTCTCATTTCCGTGTGATCGCCCCCTAATGCTGATCAACTGTTCTCGAGGCTCAGTCAACCCGGAGATCGGGATTAGGCTCAGAGTTTGTTGAGCCTGCTTCCTGAAATAGGGCCCTGCTCCAGAGCAGGTTCAGATCACTCAAGAAAAAAGTATCCATGGACAAAGTGTGGAGTGACAGGTAAAAGAGGGGAGCCTGTATGTTGTTACAGGTCAGTTAGAATCATTTCATATTTCTACTCATTTTAAAACAGCTTCTAACAAAAATCCTTTACACACTAAACACATGATTTTAGCAGGATTTGAAATTAGTGAGTTTATTTCAGTGACTGCTGACAGTGGTGCTGCTTTTACTGTCTGATTCATCACTGCAGCTCAGAAGACATAAGACACCTGTGTGATGATAAAACAGATCATATTTTATTAGTAAAATAATCCTCACACTGTTAATCAGCTCCTGTCATTATAAATGTCACATGTCAGTCAGACAGACCTCATCAGTCATTAACTACTTCTCCATTCTTCACTTCAGCAGCAGAAACAGTCTGGTGTTACTCTAAAATGTTTATGTGACATATTCAGACAAGTTTCATCATCTTCATCACAATCATCATCATCATCATCATCTTCCAACTAAACAGCGAAAGAGTACTCTATTCTAACATCTGTCAGCAGCAACATCTACAGCTCAGTGACACCTGCACGTCATTTAAGGCTCGGATAATGGGGAATTGTTGGATGGTGTTTTTTCAGTGTGTCTAGATCTTATGTTTTAAGATTACAGTTTGTTGTTTACATCCCGCGTCACTGACATTGTACTGTCTTGTCAACAAAACACTGTCTCTACCATTTCATCTCATTTCATATGAAGCAGCTCCTTCATTCATAGGTCTGATGATGATGCTGGCAATTAACAACCCCGCCCCTTTAACACGAACACCCTCATGGCTGGAAAGGAAAACCCAGAGTTGACTGACCTAGTTGATAATCAGCATCATAGTACTGGTTATCAGACGGCCAATGAGGCAGGTTAGTCAGACCAGATAGTGAAAAAAAACCCAGATGAGACTCAGTCCGTCTCCATGTTCCAGCTGGACGAGGACATCTAACTGGCCTACTGTCCTTGTCCCAGTATACAAGCACGGGAGGGGAATCCATTTATTGAGCCAAGTATGTGCGACTCCTCTACGATAGGTGGAGATATGCCCCCTTTCAGCTTGTTAGTATTGGACCTTTTTCCTGTTGACCTATTACGTCACAGACCAAACAATGGACAAACAAGTTAGCTACGATTAGCCAGCAGCTAACTGGTACCATGGTGGACAACTGTACAGCTCCTAGTCCTGGTCCTAGTCTCTGGTTCTGTTCCCTGGTTCTTGTCTCTGGTCTCTGATGTCTGTTCTCCTGTGTGTCTGCAGGTTCTGGTTCTGGGTAATAAGAGGGACCTACCAGGAGCTCTGGACGAGAAGGAGCTCATAGAACGGATGTGAGTTCTGACTGATCCACATAGATCTGATCACAGATTACTGTTTACCTGTTTTTTATTGGAACTGACTCTGTGTGTGTGTGTGTGTGTGTGTGTGTGTGTTTTCATCAGGAACCTGTCGGCCATCCAGGACAGAGAGATCTGCTGTTACTCTATCTCCTGCAAGGAGAAAGACAACATCGGTATTACACACACACACACACACACACACACACACACACACAGAGTTTCCTGATCTATGTACGCACCGTGTGCAGAAACACACCCTCCTCATTCACTTCAATGAGATCACAGTGAAACACACACAGCTGCAGCTCAGCATCAGTGGAGGTGGGTTAGTTTGTGAGGCTGAAGAAGATCAGCAGCTGTTAGCGGTTAGCAGCTAACTCAAAGAAGAAGAACAGCAGCTGTTAGCAGTTAGCAGCCAACTCAAAGAAGAACAGCAGCTGTTTGCAGCTAGCAGCCAACTCAAAGAAGAAGAAAAGCAGCTGTTAGCAACCAACTCAAAGAAGAAGAACAGCAGCAGTTAGCAGCTACCTCCAAGAAGAAGAACAGCAGCTGTTAGCAGTTAGCAGCCAACTCAAAGAGGAATTATAGCGGCTGGGTCAGGGTCTGATGCTGGTTGGGGTCTGATGCTTGGTCGAGAATTGAATCAAATAAATAATAAAACTCCATCCTGTAACATCACAACAAACCTGCGGCTGTTTGTGGTCCGGGTGTGTCACTCAGGAAGTGCGCCGTTGAGTGTGACGTTTGTTTGTATGAACATCACAGGCTGAGCAGTCGGACCTTTCAGATCAGGTTTGTTCGTCCAGGCGATGACAGAGTAACACAGATCATGTTATCACATGACCACAGCAGGAGTGCCGGGTCGGTCGGACCACCGTGTTCGCCTCTTTATCTGTAGACGTCACAGCTGAAAGTGACGACAGAAAAAAAAATTATGTTTGATGATTTTAAATTGCTCCAGAATCAGTTACCAGTTTTTACCCAGAAGTGATGTCACAGTGATGTCATAGTGATCTTTGTGTGGTGGTCTTTGTTCCGTTGAGTTGGGTGTTTCCATGTGACCCTGAAGTTTGTGCGAGCTTCGGTGTACTGGTGGCCTCATTGGTCAGTCCTACGCTCTCAGAAGGACCAGCGAATACCTGGATGAACAAACTGTTGCAGAGAGAAACTCCAGAGACGCTGTGACAACACAGCGTGAGAGGACTGCTGCGCTCTCTGACCTGAATCCTCTTCATGTTCTGTCTGTTCGTTTCATCGAGTTCGCTTCAGGTCCAGACGCGTGTGATGTCACTGAGGGGGCGGAGACTCTGAATGAAACACACTCATATCATAATTATTTATTGTTATAAGAGCACACACACACACACACTCACTCACTCACTCATTCACACACACACACACACACACACACACCTACCTCCACGTCGTGAATGTGATGATTAAATGTTTTATGTCCACACAGACGTCACTTCCTGTCTGCTGACATCACTTCCTGTATCTCTCTGCAGACATCACTCTTCAGTGGTTGATCCAACACTCCAGGACTAAGAGGAGTTCCTGAGAGCAGACACGCCCCCCAGCAGAATAGGCCACACCCACCTGCCCTAACACACACACACGCACACACACACACACACACACACACACATACACACTCTTTGATCACCTCCCCTTCAGAAAACTTTGCTCATAAGCCCCTCCCTCTCCCATCAACCCTAACCAGACCCCCCGTTACTGTCCGTTACCTCTGACCTGACACACCGACGTCCCCTTTCTGTTTCCTGTTGAACCGAATATCAAACTGTGACGAGCCTCCTCATCTGCTTCCTGTTTCCTCTTAACACACAGCACACCTGTGTGTTAGTACACACCTGTGTGTTAGCGCACACACACCTGTGTGTTAGTACACACCTGTGTGTTGGCGCACAGGTAGTAAAGAGCAGATGTCCATCAGGATCTCAGCTGACCTTTATCTTCAGGTCGTGCGTTTCACTGACTGGTGCTTCTTCTCTGTAAAGGTGTGTCACAGGTGACGTCACCATCTGGTCCACAGGTGATATTATCTGAAGTTAAAGTTTCACCCAAATCACTGAACATCAACATGTTTGAACATTTTCAGGTTCTGCAGATCCTCAGAAAAACTCTTAAAAAGAAGCTTCATGAATTAAAAAGTAAAACCTGAGCTGGTTTTAAATCAAATTCTCTGCAAGATGTTCAGACGCAGGATTTTATTCATCTTTTTATTTTGGCTTTGTTTTGTGAAATCCTAAAATAATTTATAACATGTATTTTTAAAAAAAATAATTTATCAAGTCCATCCTCTGAAACCCGTGAAGGCAGAGTGAGATGGAAACTAGGTCGTTTTTTATGTTAACATAAACACTTGGGTGAAAATCGTCTTTAACACAAAGAAACTAATGTTTTATTTTTTCTGCTCTTTTTTATTTTAAAATTGGTCTTAAATTTGATCCTGAGTGATGTCAGAAAGTTTTAAAAAGTTTTAATTTGTCTCGAAGTTTCAACAGTCGAAAACAGTCAACAATAAAGTCTGATGTTCAAATGGATCAGAAGAAGAAATCAGATTTTATATTTTTATGTTTGATATGTGAAACAGAAACGTGTCGTCGGTGAGTCTTCACAGATCCACACAACCTGAACAACTCTTAACATTGTTAGCATCGTTAGCTGGAGCCTGTTGTGTGGATCCTCAAGTTTTCCCATGATCCTCCACTCCCTCCTGCCCCCCGTAACCACTGAGGCTCCTCCTCCTCCTCCTCTTCCTTCCTCTTCCTCCTCTTCCTTCCTCTTCCTCCTCTTCCTCCTCCTTGTCTCTTATAAACTGCTTGTCCTCCTCTGTATTCCCTCTTTCCTTCCTTCCTTTCTTATTTTTGGATGTTACCTACTTTCTCTCTCCTCGTCGCCAAGCCCCGCCCCTCGCCGTCTGTCAGCCTCTCTCCAGCCTTGCGAGGGATTAAAACTTTTTATTGCACTGTTGATTTTGTTTTTGTAAAATATTAATAATGAGAATAATGTTAATAATCTTCTTTTTGAGACATAACCTGGTCGGTCCAGATTTAACAAAGTGGTACGAAGAAGAAGAAGTTTTTTTCCGTTCAACGTTTTTATTTCTTTTTTATCTGTATTATTTTTTACTGTTTTTTTTTTTCTTTTGTTCGACTTCATAAGTCTGATGTGTCAGTGTTTTCTGTTCTGAGACGTCTGCTGATTGGACCGGGGCCGTCACCTGATCAAACACAACGTTCACGTTGTGATGTCATGAAGTCATCATTAAAACACAGTCATGTTAAATGTTAGTTTTATTTCCAAGATTTTTTTTGGTCACACATTTTATGTAGGCGATCCTCGCACTCATTAAATGCACATCCTCTTCATCAGATCATGTGATCAGAGTGTCAGTCACACCCCTTTGTACGAAGGTCGTCATCCGCTTTACGCTTTCATCCTCATTCTGCGTTTATTTCCTGTTTGTTTCATTTACATCACGTTCGGACGTGCCCTGGTCCTGACAGCAGCCAATCAGATCGCAGAACAAACAGGAAAAGGAAGGAACATTTACATGTCTGTTTGTTGTTCTGTACTGAGATCATTTTGTTTCAGAGCTGTCAAACTGTCAGCACTGAGATTAAATCCGCCTCACACTGTCAGGTTGAACACGATCCGTGCAGCTTCACAGTGACCGCCTCTTCACTTCCTGCTCCGCCCGTTTTATCAAGGAAGTAACTAAAGATTATTTTCAGTATTTTCATGAACCTGCTGAAAGTCTGCTGATGTATTAAAAGTCTGTCACGTGTCCCTGGAATCGAGACAACAGGTGGTGTGTTACGTCCAGTTTTCTGTGATGTGACAATACAAAAGACGAGGAAGTTAACCTTATATTTCCTGTTGATTATCTCAGCATCCATTTTACACGGGGTTACAAACCCCAGCTGAACTCATTCAGTCAAATTAGTGGTCAGTTTTTAAAAATCACGCCTGCTTCATGGCTCCAACATGTTTTACAGACGTGTGGACCTGCAGCAGAGAGCAGGTGTGTCAGAGTGAACCACCTGAGCTGAGCTGGTGACGTCTCAGTCACCAGCATTCTCGTGGGAAAGGATGTGAATTCAGTTTAAGTTAGAACTCTTGAGAATTCAAATTCAGCTCCCAACAAGGCGAGATGGAACCAATGACAGCAGGAGATGAAACTCAGAGTTTGATCCTGTCACAGTCGTTTATAGATGAAGTCTTTCAGGTGTAGTTTATCTGATGGAGTCCAACACCTGTCATCAGTGAGACTTTCACACACAGGTTATCCTGATCATAATATTTAGTGACCAGCAGCTGAAGCTGTCAGACGACCGTGTTTAACCCGACAGTAGGAGGTTGATACTTGGAGCCGTTGGTCTGAAGCAGCCGGAGATTCACTGATCAAACAACAACAAGCACAACTCACCGACCGGACAACGTTTAACTCAAACACGTACAAACTGAACTGAAAATCCTCTCCGGCTGCTCGAGCATTCAGGTTCTGGTGTTTTCTGTCTGACTCCTCCTGATCCTCTGGTGACATTATTGATCTGTTGATCAGCCAGCACAGTGATTATTTCTTATCAAGGCCGTCAGACTGCAGCAGGAGCTTCAGCATCACACGTCGTCTTTTTTTAATATTTGAATAATATCCAGCAGAGACTTAACGTGGTGTGAAACAGGATGTTGTGATGTAGAGACACAGACTCAGAGAGGTTCAGTACGCTTACAGACAAACTTGTTTAAAGAATGATGGCGTCCTGTTTGAACACATCTTAAAGCTCCAGTGTATCAGAATCTAATCTAATGGTTGTGTTCTGGTTCCCTCAGAATGAGACGTTTATATCTACACGGGGAGCAGATCCTCGTCTACAGAGATCACCATGTTGCACCGCCATGTTTCTACAGTAGCCCAGAACGGACCAACCAAACACTGACTGTAGATAGAGACGTTCATGTGTTCATGTCGTAGGTGGGGGGATGAAGAGAGATGACACTAAATTAACATGCCACTCCTGTAAGGAAGAAACCATGAACAGTTCAGACGGGTTAAGAGCACACACTCAGACGCCTCTCAGACATTCCTGGTGCTTCACTCAGACGTTCACATCAAACATGACACATAGAAGTAAGACCCATGTTTTCGTAAATGGTCGGACGCCGCTCGTCCAGTTACAGCGTGGGAAGAAGATTTCAGGCACCATTTGATCTGACGAGCAGTTTGAAGCGTATTGACGTCCTCAGGCCACCAGCTCGATCCAGTTTCCTAAATGTATTTTTTAGAAATCCTGTTAACACTAAAACCGTCTTGTGTTCATTGTTTGAGCGCAGAGGAACGTGAGGTCAGACCCTGAGGTGGACACGTCTCCTGGTAAACTCTGATTCACCAGCCACTTTGACCAGTTTACCAGCTGACAAGTGTCCGTTACAGCCAAGTGGCACCTTCAGACGACCGCTGTGGGTATTTTTCAGGTCCGACGTGTGAACGCTGAAGTCTCCCCTGCAGCTGTGTTCTGATTGGCTCTGGTCTCTTCTGTTTGCATGCTAAGGGCAGGGATCGTATTTATGTGGGACCTGATGAAGGAACTGGTTAATCTGGTGCAACCTCGCCAATGAGACGGCCATAACGCAACGAGTCGACCTGAATATTAACTACAGATCAGTAAAGTAAGGACACAACAGGAAGTCTACTACAAACAGTGCAATAAAACAAACTGTGTCTTCACATGCGACTTCCTTTCCGAGGACAATAGCAGAACAACCATGTGCTAACAGAACTTGTCACAGATGATTCACTGCTTTATGGTCGTCGTGTTGGAAAGTCTGCCCAGATTTTTTAATGACGTCCTGTGATCCTGCACGAACAAACTCTGTGATCCTGTATGCTCGTTTCCTCATCAGAAACCGCAGATCTCTGCAGTCACCGCCAGAACACGACAAATCCAGACAGAACGCTGAGCGCCACAAAACCAGACGGATCCTCTTTGTCATCACGTCGAGAAAAAATCAGAAACAATGAAACTGGAAACCTTTGACAGAATCTAAACTACCAACCTTTTTATTCTTCAGATAACGCTCCTTGGAATCATCATCATCATTTTATAACAACCTGAACAACCTGCTGTAAAAAAAAAAAATAACGTACAACTGAAACCTTAAAAACATGTCGACACATGAGCGTCAACCTCAGAAAGCTTTCATCCGAGTCACGCCATCTTTTTCAGCAGATTTTGTTCCTCAGTCAGACTTAAAGATCCGATGTATCCTTACCTGCAGGACGTTCTGCCAGTCCAACGGTGTTCGAGTTCAAGTTAGTTTGAGGTAGGGTTAAAGTTCGGGTCAGGATTAAAGTTAGGTTTAGGGTCAGTACATTTATGGTGGAGGGAGGGTCATGGATTTTCCTCCTCTGATAAATAAAGAACAGTCCCTAAGTATCATCTAATTGTCAAAGTTTCATATAGGTGATTTATTTATTTATTATCTATAAAACAGAGTCATAGCCACCGATGGTTTCATAAAAGGAATTAAACTTTAAATTTGAAGAGAAGTTTGAGGTATCGTGATGAGTGGTGCTCTGGGCGGGTTCGTCTGGTTCTGTTGTTGATCTGTAGTTTCGGTGCAGACGCGTTGTTGTGTCGTGGCGAGGTTTGTACGTGCAGAGTGAACACGCTGAGACGGCCGGTCAGTTTGAACCTGTTTGTACATTATTGTTTAATTCAGTTGATATAATGTGTTTTAATAGAAACATGCTTGTGTATGATACTAATTAAATACTATGGAGAAACAACGTGAGGCCGTCCGTGTCTTTGTTCTGAAGTATTAAACATATTTTTGTATTATCAGTCATTGATCACATTTTGGTATCCAACACATCAAAACAAACCAGCAAACAAAAGAAACAACACACTGTAAATGAAACCATGAAAAAAATGTCATGTGAATCTGACTGAACTAAAAATAATGTTTAAACTCTGAGTTGATGAGGTAATTAAATTATAAACATCAGTATCGATGCTACGGCAGCCTGAAGGCGACAATCAACACAAACAGAAACTACAAAGTCAAAACTGGAAATATTTTATATTCATTGCCAAAATATTCATTCACATCAACTGATCCTGTAGGTGTCTGAAATATGTTTTGTTGCCGACTCGTCCACAGCAGGAAGTGACTGAACCTCCACGGCTGTACTAGATCAGCTGTACTGTAGGTAACACACTGACTGTAGATCAGTTGTACTGTAGGTAACACTGACTGTAGATCAGTCGTACTGTAGGTAACACTCACTGTAGATCAGTTGTACTGTAGGTAACACTCACTGTAGATCAGCTGTATTGTAGGTAACACTCACTGTAGATCAGTTGTACTGTAGGTAACACACTGACTAGATCAGTTGTACTGTAGGTAACACTGACTGTAGATCAGTCGTACTGTAGGTAACACTGGCTGTAGATCAGTCGTACTGTAGGTAACACTCACTGTAGATCAGTTGTACTATAGACGAATACACTGACTTTAGATCAGTCGTACTGTAGGTAACACTGACTGTAGATCAGTTGTACTGTAGGTAATACTGACTGTAGATCAGCTGTATTGTAGGTAACACTCACTGTAGATCAGTTGTACTATAGACGAATTCGGCAAGCGATTTGTGTATGCCGCCATCTTGCGGCGGCGCCATTGCTGTGGTGACATGTCAATTCATTATGCTGTCATTGTGAACTGACTCTCTACAATCCGGTAACTGATGAAGGTATCTTAAATGAGTACCGATATTAATTTAGAAATTAATCATTTGTTTGAGCGATAAGCAGGAAAGATTAGAGTAATAGGGAGATAATAGACTATCATTAAACACTGTGTAATATAACGTTAGCATACGTTACGTGTGCTGACGTTAGCAAGCTAGCAGCGTTACATTTAATCATTATGGACAGGCTACGTGACCATCACATCATATTGAAGGTGATCAATATTGATCGCCTTCAATATGATGTGATGGTCGTCTAAAAGGCGGTGTAAAATTTGCCCGACCCATCCGGACTTCAGGTAATTTTGACCCTCAATCAGAGACCTGTATTTGCCGTTTTTCTGGTCATCGGAGGCCAGGCGATCAATAAAATATTCTTGAATACCTAAAACAAAACACAAACACGTGGTGTTGTTGTTTTTAGTCACGTAGCCTGCCCATAATGATTAAATGTCACGCTGCTAGCTTGCTAACTTCAGCACACATAACTTATGCTAACGTTATCTTACAGAGTGTTTAATGATAGTCTATTATCTCCCTATTACTCTAATCTTTCCTGCTTATCGCTCAAACAAATGATTAATTTCTAAATTAATATCGGTACTCATTTAAGATACCTTCATCAGTTACCAGAGGCCACTGTCTAACATCATCAATCCAGCTATTCATGATGCTGTCATTGTAGAGAGTCAGTTCACAATGACAGCATAATGAATTGATGACTGACACATGTCACGGCAGCAATGGCGCCGCCGCAAGATGGCGGCATGCACAAATCGCTTGCCGAATTCGTCTATAGGTAACACTCACTGTAGATCTGTTCTCTTTGTGTGAATGATGCACAGCTGTAGATTAGACAGCAGGGGGCAGCACACACACAGTAAACCTCGTCAGTGTTTCCTCTGACAGTGTTAATGTGTCTAATAACTGTCTGTGTGTGTGTCAATCATCAGGTCTCAGCAACATACAAAATACCACCAAACATTCTTGTTTGTTTTGTTTTCTTTAGTTCAGATAACATTTATCAAGTGCTCGAGAGAACTCTGAAAAACATCTCGTCTTCACTGTCCAATGACAGTCTGTCCACTGACCGGCTTTTCAACACAAACAAACAGTTCAACGTTTAAAGAACATCAATGATTATGGGTTAGTTTAGGTTCTGTTACTGTAGATTCTGTCACTGTAGGGTCTGTCAGTCTGTAGGTTCAGTTACTGTAGGTTCAGTTACTGTAGGTTCTGTCACTGTAGGTTTTGTCAGCATGAAGGTCCAGTTACTGTAGGTTCTGTCACTGTAGGTTTTATCTATCTGTAGGTTCAGTTACTGTAGATTCTGTCACTGTAGGGTCTGTCAGTCTGTAGGTTCAGTTACTGTAGATTCTGTCACTGTAGGTTTTATCTATCTGTAGGTCCACTTACTGTAGGTTCAGTTACTGCAGGTCCAGTTACTGTAGATTATGTCACTGTAGATTTTATCTATCTGTAGGTCCAGTTACTGTAGGTTAAGTTACTGCAGGTCCAGTTACTGTAGGTTCTGTCACTGTAGGTTTTTGTCTGTCTGTAGGTTTAGTTACTGTAGGTTTGGTCACTGTAGGTTCAGTTACTGTAGGTTTTGTCAGCATGAAGGTTCAGTCACTGTAGGTTCAGTTACTGTTGGTTGAGTTACTGTAGGTTTGGTTAGTTTAAATCAATCAATCAATCAATCAATCAATTTTATTTATAAAGCCCAATATCACAAATCACAGTTTGCCTCACAGGGCTTTACAGCATACAACATCCCTCTGTCCTTTGGACCCTCACAGCTGATCAGGAAAAACTCCCCAAAAAAACCTTTTAACGGGGGAAAAAAAAACACTAGAAACCTCAGGAAGAGCAACTGAGGAGGGATCCCTCTTCCAGGACGGACAGACGTGCAACAGATGTCGTACAGAAAAGATCATAATGATAAATTAACAGTAAACCGTTCTGTTACTGTAGATTCTGTCAGTCTGTAGGTTCAGTTACTGTAGATTATGTCAGTCTGTAGGTTCAGTTACTGTAGGTTCAGTCACTGTAGGTTTTGTGTGTCTGTAGGTTCAGTTACTGTAGATTCAGTCACTGTATGTTCAGTTACTGTAGGTTCAGTTACTGTAGGTTCAGTTACTGTAGGTTCAGTTACTGTAGGTTTGGTCACTGTAGCTTCAGTTACTGTAGGTTCAGTTACTGTAGGTTCAGTCACTGTAGGTTCAGTTACTGTAGGTTTGGTCACTGTAGGTTCAGTTACTGTAGGTTCAGTTACTGTAGGTTTTGTCTGTCTGTAGGTTCAGTTACTGTAGATTTGGTCACTGTAGGTTCAGTCACTGTAGGTTCAGTCACTGTAGCTTCCGTTACTGTAGGTTCAGTCACTGTAGGTTCAGTCACTGTAGCTTCAGTTACTGTAGGTTTGGTCACTGTAGGTTTAGTCACTGTAGATTCAGTTACTGTAGGTTCAGTCACTGTATGTTCAGTTACTGTAGGATCAGTTACTGTAGGTTCAGTTACTCTAGGTTTGGTCACTGTAGGTTTAGTCACTGTAGGTTCAGTTACTGTAGGTTCAGTCACTGTATGTTCAGTTACTGTAGGTTCAGTTACTGTAGGATCAGTTACTGTAGGATCAGTTACTGTAGGTTCAGTTACTGTAGGTTCAGTTATTGTAGGTTTGGCCACTGTAGGTTCAGTTACTGTGGGTTTTGTCTGTCTGTAGTTTCAGTTACTGTAGGTTTGGTCACTGTAGGTTCAGTCACTGTAGCTTCAGTTACTGTAGGTTCAGTTACTGTAGGTTTGGTCACTGTAGGTTCAGTAACTGTAGCTTCAGTTACTGTAGGTCCAGTAACTGTAGCTTCAGTTACTGTAGGTTTGGTCACTGTAGGTCCAGTAACTGTAGCTTCAGTTACTGTAGGTTTGGTCACTGTAGGTTTAGTCACTGTAGGTTCAGTTACTGTAGGTTCAGTCACTGTAGGTTCAGTTACTGTAGGTTCAGTAACTGTAGGTCTGGTTACTGTAGGTTCAGTTACTGTAGGTTTGGTCACTGTAGGCTCAGTTACTGTAGGTTCAGTCACTGTATGTTCAGTTACTGTAGGTTCAGTCACTGTAGATTCAGTCACTGTAGGTTTGGTCACTGTAGGTTCAGTCACTGTAGGTTTGGTCACTGTAGGTTCAGTTACTGTAGGTTCAGTTACTGTTGGTCTGGTTACTGTAGGTTCAGTCACTGTAGGTTCAGTTACTGTAGGTTTAGTAACTGTTGGTCTGGTTACTGTAGGTTCAGTTACTGTAGGTTTAGTAACTGTTGGTCTGGTTACTGTAGGTTCAGTTACTTTAGGTTTGGTCACTGTAGGTTCAGTTACTGTAGGCTCAGTTACTGTAGGTCTGGTTACTGTAGTTTCAGTTACTCTGGATTCTGTCACTGTAGGTTTTGTCTGTCTCTAGGTTCTGTTACTGTAGGTTCGGTTACTGTCCTCCTCACTTTGTCCTCCCTCTGTCCTCCCCCTGTCTGTCCTCTCTCTGTCCTACCTCCCTCTGTCCTCCTCCCATTGTCCTCCCTCTTTCAATCAATCAATCAATTTCATTTATAAAGCCCAATATCACAAATCACAGTTTGCCTGACAGGGCTTTACAGCATACAACATCCCTCTGTCCTTTGGACCCTCACAGCTGATCAGGAAAAACTCCCCCAAAAAAAACCTTTAACGGGGTCCTCTCCTTGTCTGTCCTCCCTCTGTCCTCCCTCCCTCTGTCCTCCTCCCTTTCTCCTCCCTCTGTCCACCCTCTGTCCTTCCTCCCTCTGTCCACCCTCCCTCTGTCCACCCTCCCTTAGTCCTCCCTCTGTCCTCCCTCCTTCTGTCCTCCTCCCTCTGTCTTTCCTTACTCTGTCCTCCCTCTGTCCTCCCTCTCTCCTTCCTCCTTCTGTCCTCCCTTCCTCTGTTCTCTGCCCTCTGTCCTCTCTGTCCTCCCTCCCTCTGTCCTCCCTCTGTCCTCCCTCTGTCTTCCCTCTGTCCTCCCTCCGTCTGTCCTCCCTTCCTCTGTCCCGTCACCCTCTATCCTTCCTCTGTCCTCCCTCCCTCTGTCCTTCTCTCTTTGTCCTCCCTCTGTCCTCCCTTCCTCTGTCCTCCCTTTCTCCTCCCTCTCTCTGTCCTTCTCTCTTTGTCCTCCCTCTGTCCTCCCTTCCTCTGTCCTCCCTCTCTCCNTGTAGGTTCAGTCACTGTAGGCTCAGTTACTGTGGGTCTGGTTACTGTAGGTTCAGTCACTGTAGGTTCAGTTACTGTAGGTTCGGTTACTGTAGGTTTGGTCACTGTAAGTTCAGTCACTGTAGGCTCAGTTACTGTAGGTTTTGTTATTGTAGGTTAAGTTACTCTATATTCTGTCACTGTAGGTTTTGTCTGTCTCTAGGTTCAGTTAGTGTAGGCTCAGTTACTGTAGGTTCAGTTAGTGTAGGTTCAGTTACTGTAGATTCAGTTACTGTAGGTCTGGTTACTGTAGGTTCAGTTACTGTAGGCTTAGTTACTGTAGGCTCAGTTACTGTAGGTTCAGTCACTGTAGGTTCAGTCACTGTAGGCTCAGTTTCTGTAGGTTCAGTCATTGTAGGCTCAGTTATTGTAGGTCTGGTTACTGTAGGTTCAATCACTGTAGGATCAGTTACTGTAGGTTCAGTTACTGTATGTTCAGTTACTGTAGGTTTTGTCTGTCTGTAGCTTCAGTTACTGTAGGTTTGGTCACTGTAGGTTCAGTTACTGTAGGTTCAGTTATTGTAGGTTTGGTCACTGTAGGTTCAGTTACTGTCGGTTTTGTCTGTCTGTAGGTTCATTTACTGTAGGTTTGGTCACTGTAGGTTCAGTTACTGTAGCTTCAGTTACTGTAGGTTTGGTCACTGTAGGTTCAATTACTGTAGGTTTGGTCACTGTAGGTTCAGTAACTGTAGCTTCAGTTACTGTAGGTTTGGTCACTGTAGGTTCAGTCACTGTAGGTTCAGTCACTGTAGGCTCAGTTACTGTAGGCTCATTTACTGTAGGTTCAGTCACTGTAGGTTCAGTTACTGTAGGTCTGGTTACTGTAGGTTTGGTCACTGTAGGTTCAGTCACTGTAGGTCTGGTTACTGTAGGTTCACTCACTGTAGGTTCAGTTACTGTAGGTTTGTTCACTGTAGGTTCAGTCACTGTAGGCTAAGTTACTGTAGGTCTGGTTATTGTAGGTTTAGTCACTGTAGGTTCAGTCACTGTAGGTTTGGTCACTGTAGGTTCAGTCACTGTAAGTCAGGTTATTGTAGGTTCAGTTACTCTACCTTCTGTCACTGTAGGTTTTGTCTGTCTCTAGGTTCTGTTACTGTAGGTTCAGTTACTGTCGGCTCAGTTACTGTAGGTTCAGTTACTGTAGGTTTGGTCACTGTAGGTTCAGTCACTGTTGGTATGGTCACTGTAGGATCAGTTACTGTAGGTTCAGTTACTGTTGGTCTGGTTACTGTAGGTTCAGTTACTGTAGGTTTGGTCACTGTAGGTTCAGTCACTGTTGGTATGGTCACTGTAGGATCAGTTACTGTAGGATCAGTTACTGTAGGCTCAGTTACTGTTGGTCTGGTCACTGTAGGTTCGGTCACTGTAGGTTTGGTCACTGTAGGTTCAGTCACTGTAGG
>NC_065521.1:47140948-47161242 GCF_006386435.1 Epinephelus moara | reverse complement strand
GATTTGTGATATTGGGCTTTATAAATAAAATTGATTGATTGATTGATTGATTACTGTTGGTCTGGTTACTGTAGGTTTTGTCACTGTAGGTTCAGTTACTTTAGGTTCAGTAACTGTTGGTCTGGTTACTGTAGGTTCAGTTACTGTAGGCTCAGTTACTGTAGGTCTGGTTACTGTAGTTTCAGTTACTCTGGATTCTGTCACTGTAGGTTTTGTCTGTCTCTAGGTTCAGTCACTGTAGGTTCGGTTACTGTCCTCCTCACTTTGTTCTCCCTCTGTCCTCCCCCTGTCTGTCCTCTCTCTGTCCTACCTCCCTCTGTCCTCCTCCCATTGTCCTCCCTCTTTCAATCAATCAATCAATTTTATTTATAAAGCCCAATATCACAAATCACAGTTTGCCTCACAGGGCTTTACAGCATACGACATCCCTCTGTCCTTTGGACCCTCACAGCTGATCAGGAAAAACTCCCCAAAAAAACCTTTTAACGGGCAAAAAAACAGTAGAAACCTCAGGAAGAGCAACTGAGGAGGGATCCCTCTTCCAGGACGGACAGACGTGCAATAGATGTCGCACAGAAAAGATCATAATAATAAATTAACAGTAAACCGTTCTGTTACTGTAGATTCTGTCAGTCTGTAGGTTCAGTTACTGTAGGTTCAGTCACTGTAGGTTTTGTGTTTCTGTAGGTTCAGTTACTGTAGGTTCAGTCACTGTAGGCTCAGTTACTGTAGGTTCAGTTACTGTAGGTTCAGTCACTGTAGGTTCAGTTACTGTAGGTCTGGTTATTGTAGGTTTGGTCACTGTAGGTTCAGTCACTTTAGGTCTGGTTACCTTAGGTCTGGTTACTGTAGGTTCAATCACTGTAGGTTCAGTTACTGTAGGTTCGGTTACTGTAGGTTTGGTCACTGTAGGTTCAGTCACTGTAGGCTCAGTTACTGTAGGTCTGGTTATTGTAGATTCAGTTACTCTAGATTCTGTCACTGTAGGTTTTGTCTGTCTCTAGGTTCAGTTACTGTAGGTTCAGTTAGTCTAGGTCTGGTTACTGTAGGTTCAGTTACTGTAGGTTTGGTCACTGTAGGTTCAGTTACTGTAGGCTCAGTTACTGTAGGTTCAGTTACTGTAGGTTTGGTCACTGTAGGCTCAGTTTCTGTAGGTTCAGTCACTGTAGTTTCAGTTACTGTAGGTCTGGTTACTGTAGGTTCAGTCACTGTAGGTTCAGTCACTGTAGGTTCAGTTACTGTAGGTTCGGTTACTGTATGTTTGGTCACTGTAGGTTCAGTCACTGTAAGTCAGGTTATTGTAGGTTTAGTTACTCTAGATTCTGTCACTGTAGGTTTTTTCTGTCTCTAGGTTCTGTTACTGTAGGTTCAGTTACTGTCGGCTCAGTTACTGTAGGTTCAGTTACTGTAGGTTTGGTCACTGTAGGTTCAGTCACTGTAGGTATGGTCACTGTAGGTTCAGTCACTGTAGGTTCAGTTACTGTTGGTCTGGTTACTGTAGGTTCAGTTACTGTAGGGTTGGTCACTGTAGGTTCAGTTACTGTAGGTTTGGTCACTGTAGGTTCAGTCACTGTAGGTTCAGTTACTGTAGGTTTGGTCACTGTAGGTTCGGTCACTGTAGGTTTGGTCACTGTAGGTTCAGTCACTGTAGGTTTGGTCACTGTAGGTTCAGTTACTGTAGGTTCAGTTACTGTTGGTCTGGTTACTGTAGGTTCAGTCACTGTAGGTTCAGTTACTGTAGGTTTAGTAACTGTTGGTCTGGTTACTGTAGGTTCAGTTACTTTAGGTTTGGTCACTGTAGGTTCAGTTACTGTAGGCTCAGTTACTGTAGGTCTGGTTACTGTAGTTTCAGTTACTCTGGATTCTGTCACTGTAGGTTTTGTCTGTCTCTAGGTTCTGTTACTGTAGGTTCGGTTACTGTCCTCCTCACTTTGTCCTCCCTCTGTCCTCCCCCTGTCTGTCCTCTCTCTGTCCTACCTCCCTCTGTCCTCCTCCCATTGTCCTCCCTCTTTCAATCAATCAATCAATTTCATTTATAAAGCCCAATATCACAAATCACAGTTTGCCTGACAGGGCTTTACAGCATACAACATCCCTCTGTCCTTTGGACCCTCACAGCTGATCAGGAAAAACTCCCCCAAAAAAAACCTTTAACGGGGTCCTCTCCTTGTCTGTCCTCCCTCTGTCCTCCCTCCCTCTGTCCTCCTCCCTTTCTCCTCCCTCTGTCCACCCTCTGTCCTTCCTCCCTCTGTCCACCCTCCCTCTGTCCACCCTCCCTTAGTCCTCCCTCTGTCCTCCCTCCTTCTGTCCTCCTCCCTCTGTCTTTCCTTACTCTGTCCTCCCTCTGTCCTCCCTCTCTCCTTCCTCCTTCTGTCCTCCCTTCCTCTGTTCTCTGCCCTCTGTCCTCTCTGTCCTCCCTCCCTCTGTCCTCCCTCTGTCCTCCCTCTGTCTTCCCTCTGTCCTCCCTCCGTCTGTCCTCCCTTCCTCTGTCCCGTCACCCTCTATCCTTCCTCTGTCCTCCCTCCCTCTGTCCTTCTCTCTTTGTCCTCCCTCTGTCCTCCCTTCCTCTGTCCTCCCTTTCTCCTCCCTCTCTCTGTCCTTCTCTCTTTGTCCTCCCTCTGTCCTCCCTTCCTCTGTCCTCCCTCTCTCCTCCCTCTCTCTTTGTCCTTCCTCTGTTCTCCCTCCCTCTGTCCTTCCCTCTTTGTCCTCCCTCTGTTCTCCTTCCCTCTGTCCTCCCTCTGTCCTCCTTCCCTCTGTCCTCCCTCTGTCCTCCCTTCCTCTGTCCTCCCTCTCTCTGTCCTCCTTCCCTCTGTCCTTCCTCAGTCCTCCCTCTCTCTGTCCTCCCTCCCTCTGTCCTCCTGTCTGTCCCAGTCTTTCTGGTACTTGTCAACAAGTGGGTAAAACTTTTACACTGTCAGCTGTGTGTGTGTGTGTGTGTGTGTGTGTGTGTGTGTGTGTGTGTGTGTGTGTGCTTTTATACCGATCAACAAAGCGGCAGGCCTCACTGTTTCCTGTCTGCAGTACAAGGTGGTCCCACCACTCTGTGACTCTGTGTGTGTGTGTGTGTGTGTGTGTGTGTGTGTGTGTGTGTGTTTGTGTTTGTGTGTGCATGTGTTTGTGTGTGCATGTGAGCTCTCCATCGGGGACCCTGTGCTTGTTGTCATGGCAACAGAATCCCCTCCTCCTCCTCCTCTTCGCTCCTTCCCTCATCAGTTTTCCCACAGAACAAAACCAACATTGTGCTCCTGGTTTTCACTGTGTGTGTGTGTGAGAGACATTCAGGTCAGATTAGTTTGTGTTCATTGAGTTTGTGCTCAGGGAGAAACACACACAGAAACACACATGGACACACACTTGTCACTCTTCATTCAGTCACAATGTGCTGCTGATGAGAGGGCTAAGTTACACACACACACACACACACACTTGTAGACAAGTAGTGCTTCATGTCAGCGTTCACACGGTGACTGTGTGAAACGTTCAGAGTTACAGACTGAGAATAATAAAGTTACTGAATTAACTCAACCTTGGTCTCACACGCACACACACGCACACACACACACACACACACACACACACACACACACACACACAGAAACACACACAAAGACTTTCTGCGTTTCAGCTGTGAATATTATGATATATATACAGTATATATGTCATTAGTTATAATAGTTAAGTTTAAGTTATAATTTACTTTGGTTAAATGAGCCTTCGTCAGACACACACACACACACACACACACACACACACACAGACTCTGAGGTTCAGCTGTCAGTTCATCATCACCTGCAATGAGGAGACATAAATACCAAACATCCCATAATATACACATTTCATTTCCAGGAACGGTTCTTCCTCCTGGTCCACACCTGACACAATACTGTACACATGACAGTCACTGATAACATCCTGCCACCACCACCACAAGAAACAAAACACAATACAACACAAGACTTAGCTCTAGTCACAAAGAATAAATAATCAAAAATAAAATTCTTATGCAGAGGTATAAAGTACAGATGAGTCATATTTAGTTTACTGAACAAGGCATTATAAATTAGAGATGAACTACAGAAAAGTTTCCAAGCGCTTCAGGAATCTCAAAAAGGTTTCATAGTGATGACATCATCCATGATGTCATCATAGTGACCGATATTACATAATAAAATATATAATTTAACTAGTAACGCTCCTGTAGTATATAAGATCCTCTAGATACTCTTTTAAACTTATCTAGTTGCTCGCTAATTATCATTAGATGAAGAGAGCTGTTTAATCAGGAGATAATGTTTCAGTGATATTTTAAAGCGATCTTTAGGGTCCATGTCACCATAGCTCTGTACATTACAGTGTTCTTCAACACACTAGTTTTAACTTTGGGTTGTATGAATCTACCTCCAGCAGCATGCCTAGTATGGTAGCTATGTACATCTGAGCTCAGGCATCGTTATTACATATTATTTACAATATGATAAATGATAGACAAAGATAATGAACACAAAGATGGCGCCTCTAGTGCGGACGCCTGTTGCAGCAGCTCCTGCTCACCACCGAGCTTTTCTCTATCTTTTCTTTTTAACTTTCTCACTTTGAGTTTTTTTAAGTTTGGCTAGCTAGCACTTACGTTTTGCTTTGTTATGGAGATGAAGACCGCTCTCTTTATAGCGGTCTTTCTCCCTTTTTTCTATGGATACGATCGTGTGCGGGCATCCGGCGCCCAGCCGTGGCTCCATTGTTTACACCCAGGACCAGCTGTTAGCGCTACAACACACCGTGGTGCAGCCCGAGGAGAGGCACGACATTCCCGGCGAGCTGCGGAGAAGGAGACGGGGATGTCATGCTGGAGTGCAGCGCCAACACCGGAGGAGATGGTACAAACCCGTCCACCCGTCTGTCGTCATGGGAACATAAGATCGCTCCCCAACAAGATGGACGAGCTGTCAGCGCTGACTCGCCATCAGAGGGAGTACCGTGAACGCGGAAGTACTGGACACGATCGCTGCGCTGGATGGATTGCAGCTCATCAGACACGACAGGACAGCGGACAGCGGTAAGAGGAAAGGAGGAGGGCNGCTGACTCGCCATCAGAGGGAGTACCGGCAGAGCAGCGTGCTGGTGTTTACCGACACATGGCTGAACGTGGAAGTACCGGACACGATCGCCGCGCTGGACGGATTCCAGCTCATCAGATACGACAGGACAGCGGACAGCGGTAAGAGGAAAGGAGGAGGGCTGGCTGTGTTTGTGAATGATATATGGTGTAACTCTAGGCACATCACTATTAAGGAACAGCATTGCTGCAGGGACATTGAGCTGCTGGCTGTTGGCATGAGACCATATTATCGACCCTGAAGGACTGCTTCAAGACCACTGTGTGGGAGGTACTCAGTGATTCCCATGGGGAGGACATTGACAGACTGACATCATGCATTACGGATTATATTAACGAAAAGCACTGTACCCAAAAGGACTGTACACTGCTTCTCCAACACCAAACCCTGGATTAGTCCAGATAAAAAAGCTCTCCTGAACGAGAAGCGGAGAGCTTTTAACTCTGGAACTAGGGAGGAGCTGAAGGCTATGCGGAAGGAGCTACAGAGAAACATCAGGCGGGGAAAGGAAGAATATAAAAAGAAGAGCGACGTCAGCGGAGTCTGGAGAGGTCTGAAAACCATCTCAGGACACAAAGAACCGGACTCCCAGGCCAGAGGCGACCAGAAGTGGGTGAATGATCTGAATCTGTACTTCAATAGATTTGATCAGTCTGCCCCTCACACTGCTTCAACACCTCCCCCAACCCTGCTCCCCTGGACATCTCATCACCCCCCATTCCTCCCCCCACCTCATCACCTCCACCCCCCAGCACACAGCCCCCCTGCTCCAGCTTGTCCTTCACTACCTGTCAGGTGAGAGATCAGCTGAGGAGGATAAAGACGAGGAAGGCTGCGGGTCCAGACGGCATCAGCTCCAGGCTCCTGAAGTCCTGCGCAGACCAACTGTGCGGGATAGTTGAAACCATCTTCAACCTGAGCCTGAGGCTGGGGAGAGTACCACAGCTGTGGAAGACATCCTGCGTGGTACCTGTGCCCAAGACTCCGCACCCCAAGGACTTCAGCAGCTTCAGACCGGTGGCATTAACATCGCACCTCATGAAGACTCTGGAGCGCCTGGTCCTGTCTCGTCTCCGCCCCGCAGTAGGCCCTTCAATGGACCCGCTGCAGTTTGCCTACCAGCCTGGCATTGGGGTGGACGACGCCGTCATCTTCCTCCTGCATAGAGCTCTTTCTCACCTGGAGAAGCCTGGAAGCTCTGTGAGAATCATGTTCTTTGATTTCTCCAGCGCTTTCAACACCATACAGCCTGCGCTTCTGAGGGACAAACTGGAGCACATAGGGGTGGCTAATCACCTCACATCCTGGATCCTGGACTACCTCACGGACCGGCCGCAGTATGTCAGGACCCAGGATTGTGTATCGGACTTGGTTGTCTGCAGTACGGGGGCCCCGCAGGGGACGGTGCTGGCACCGTTCCTCTTCACCCTCTACACTGCAGACTTTTCATACGACACCCCCACCTGTCATCTGCAGAAGTTCTCTGACGACTCTGCCATAGTCGGCCTCATCACAGATGGGGACGACAGGGAGTACAGAGAACTGAACCAGGACTTTGTGGACTGGTGCCTGAGGAACCACCTTCAGATCAACGCGGGGAAAACCAAAGAGCTGATGGTGGATTTCCGCAGGCGCAGACTCCTCCCCCCAACACCGGTGAACATCCAGGGAAAGGACATTGAGATGGTGACATCTTATAAGTACCTGGGTGTTCATCTTAACAATAAACTGGACTGGACTAATCACATAACAGCACTGTACAGGAAAGGCCAAAGCAGACTCTACCTGCTGAGGCGGCTCAGGTCTTTTGGAGTGCAGGGGGCGCTCCTGAAGACCTTCTTTGACACTGTGGTGGCATCAGCCATCTTTTACAGAGTGGTCTGCTGGGGCAGCAGCGTCTCGGCTGCAGATAGGAAGAGACTGGACAAGCTGATCAAGAAGGCCAGCTCTGTCCTGGGATGCTCTCTGGACTCTGTGCAGGTGGTGGGAGAAAGGAGGATGACAGCCAAGCTGTCATCTCTGAGGACTAATGACTCACATCCTCTGCAGGAGGAGATAAAAGCTCTGGAGAGCTCCTTCAGCGATAGACTGATTCACCCAAAGTGTGTGAAGGAACGCTATCGCAGGTCCTTCCTGCCTGCTGCTGTCAGGCTACATAACCAGCACTGCTCACAGTAGACTGCACCATGGACACTTATAAACACCACTATAAGCATTGCTGTCCCCCATGTTGTTATTTGCACATTCAGTATTCACTTTGCACTAAATATGTTCACTTTAATCCACTGCTCACTTTTTTTATCCACTGCTCATTATTATTATTATCATTATTATTTATTGCTGTTTCTTGTATCTTTTGTACTTTTTTCTGCATGCCTAGTTTTTTAAGGTTTTAAATATTGAAATCTTTAATTTGACTCTTTCCCCTTGACTGCTGTAACACTGGAATTTCTCATTTGTGGGATCAATAAAGGTGTATCTTATCTTATCTTCCTGTCAGTCTGACACGCACTCCTCTAGACATGCACCTCCCTAGAATTGTAACCACACGCTGCAGTGACGCAGACCTCCTGTCTGTTTCGGTAAGCTGACACCATTTCCCTCAGTGGAAATGAAGGTTGTATTTACTTGTATTTCACAGATAAGAAACAATAAATTGTGAAGACAGTAAAGCCTCCACTAAAAAAAACATTTTAAGTCTTTTGTGTAATTTCAGGGATTCATACTTTGGGATTTATCCTGGCCTCATATGAGCAGAGGAAGTCTCCGCTCGTCGCTAGGCTAATTTACACAATGTAAAATGCCATAGGCTTGCGCTAATAATGTTAGCATTTTGTATTTCTTTGGAAACGTGTTTGGTGTGACAGTTATTTTGTTGGTGAATCTTGTGAGTTATAATGGAGCCAAATTATGCGCTGTTACCTTTGTTACATGTTACTGTTGTTCCTGGTTTTATATGAGAAGAGGAAAATATCGCTAGATTGCTAGGCTAATTTATACAATGTAAAATGCCATAGGCTTGTGCTAATAACTTTAGCATGTTGTATTTGTGGGGAAAATGTGTCCAGATAAAGACAAGTGTTTGTCTGTCAGTTCTGCGATTTATAGTGAAGCTGATTTGTGTACTTGTATTTGAAATTGTGCCTATTAAGCCATGTTTAATGTGTGAATCAAATAAACTTTACAACTCCTAACAGAAATCTCCACCGCCGACTAGTGTTGTGGAGGTGTAACTGCAGAGTGATACAGACACAAGTAAAAATGCTCACAACGACATAGACGACATGCGTAGGCTACATGTGTAAGGTCTACGCACAACCATAAATCTTGCTTTAGTCTGACACACACTGACTGAGCGTCCAGCAGAGATTACAGACTAAATATCCAGATCATGATTAACTAGTGGAAAAACTTTATTTTCTAACATAGATAATAAACTCTTAAATTAAAAATGACGAGAATTGAGTCAATAAATAAAAACGCTCTGACGGTTCCTACGTTTTCTGACTGAAAATATCAAAGTAATTCACCAAAATTCGAACTCATGCCACAGAATCATGAGCCCGTATTCATGTGTAACCCTTTTATTTTGGGAGGCTGTGATCATGTGACCATTGTGCTGCTGGGATTGAAGAAGGAAGTGGTCCTGTTAGGTCGCAGGTCGGGGTGGTGAACAGGTCACAGAACACAGGACTTACCTCCGAAGATCGCTGTCAGGACCGAGTGAACTCTGAGTCTTTATAAAGGAAATCATGTTTCTTTTCCTGAAGCCAACCACGGCAACTTTACTTAACTTACCTATCACGTACCGTTACATCAGGACACCACTAGTTCATATGATGTCATTACAGGTCATTACACGAGGATATGTAGAAACATTATGGTGCATTTTTATCCAGAAAACGTTGATGTTGATGTACGATCCAGCAGCCAGTGAAGTGTCTGTGTTTCTGTGCTTACAGTAATGTCGATCAGTTTTCTTATGAATTTTACGTGTCAAAGAAACTTTACCACATTTTTCCCACTGAACATCATCCGTCTTCAAACCTGTCAAAGACTCTGTCTCATCATCCTCACGCTCATGTCTCTCTGTCTGTCTAAACGGATGACCTCTTTCTGAAGTTAGCGCTGGCCTGGTTCCCTCCTCAAACAGGACTTAACGTCACCGCCACAACCAGGCCGTAAACAAAATACGCCACGGTCACATGACTTAATGTCACATAAAGCTGTAAACTGACAGTGGACTATTAACGTCTCTCCAGCTCATGTTAACACAGACCTCATATCACACATCTAACCAAAAACACTAGGGAACAGGAAGTGCTAATATGCTAACATGCTAGCATGCTAACTCGTGTCTGCAGGACTCTGTTCAGTGTATTTGAGATATTCAATTTTGTTTTAATGCAGATCTACAAAAATCTAAATTCAGGCCGACACCAGAAAGATTAAATTAATTAATAAGAGGAAGAGGAGAAACACACACATACACACATACACACCCCTTAAGAGAATATGTGGGACTCGAACCTGTGACCTTCGTGTTAAGTAACAGTTGGTTCCCATCCAGTCTGTTCTCGTATGACCAATGGAGGTCTAGTCGCCTGTGTGTGTGTGTGTGTGTGTGTGGCTTCATTAGTGAACAGAGGAGTTTCTGTTCGGTCGTTTGTTTCAGACGAACTCTCACCACTACTAATGAGAACAACATCACCTCCTGAAACACTCTGTTCCTCCATCAATCTCTCCCTCTGTTCCTCCTCCTCCACCGCCTCTCCCCCCCTCCTCCTCCTCGTCCTCCTCTGAAGAGCTCCTTGTATCATGTTTTTACTCACCTGAAGTTTCTGACAGTTCGTTATCAGCAACAGAAGAAACAGATGAAATGTGGTGACAGAGGCGTGAGGTCACAGTACAACAAACTTTTGGACTTTCTAATGCCCCCCCCCCCGCCATGGTGCATGCGTGCGTGTGTGTGTGTGTGCGTGTGTGTGTGTGTGTGTGAATTTGGGATGGTATCCCATGGCAACGGGACAGTAGTGAGGTCATTGATATGCAGTGCAGCAGCTCGTAGCTGCTCTGAGACGTAGGATTCCTTCACATGAGTTTCTCTGTCTGTTTTTTTTTTCATTCAAAATGAAACCAGATTTTATTTGTTCTTTAAATGTTAAATTAAAAGTTTTCAGAGGTTCCTGAGTTCAGTTTGTGTTTAACTCCATCTTATTTCCTTCGTCTTCATCACATTGTTCCTGGCTTTCATTTTAACAGTTTTAGAATTTAGTTTTTAATTTGAACAAAGTTGTTGTCCAGCTGTTTGTCTTTGAATATTTAACATTATAGAAACAAAACATTTGTAATTTAAAATAAAATGAATAGTTTTAGTATCTGTAGTTTTTCTCTCCTCAGACTGAAGGTGAGAGATGACTTTAATTGTTTCCTCGTCGACGGACGTTTTGTCTTGTTTTTTTTGTTTTTTTTAAAGATTATTTTTTGGGCTTTTTGCCTTTAATCGACAGGACAGTGTGGAATGGAGAGAGAGAGAGAGAGAGAGAGAGTGGGGGGATGACATGCAGCAAAGGGTTGCAAGCTGGAATCAAACCTGCTACCGCTGCAGTGAGGCATCGCCTCTGTACATGGGGTCGCTGGCACTATCCACTATGCTACTGACTCCCCATTTTTGTCTCGTTAATTAACCTTCATTAATCATCAGCCTGATGAAGTCAATTACATCATCATCGAAGAACCAGATCACTTTTTAAAACCAGTCCTTCATCATTCTGATGATTCATCCGTCAGTTTTTTGGGTCATTAAAAACTTCAGCTGAGTCACTACATCTAAACTTTAATGGACCTTCGTCATAACTCCTGAAACTTTCAGCTGCAGACATCGAAGAAGTCGAATGACAGATGCCTCAGACATGAACCCTGAGGGACTCCGCAGGTTGTTTGGTCAGTGACATCATTATTGCATCAATAAGTTTTCCAGACAGCTGCAGTTTAAATTACACAACTTTATTTATAAATTATCACGTCTACATGGGATCTGTCGGTTTATGCCTCCTTCACAAGATCAAGTCAACCTGCAGAGACACATTGACAGAAAAATGGACGACAGACACTGAAGTTAGATTTTTAGATTGAAACAGACACTTCATGTTCACATTAAACTCCAACATGACATCAGCTGTTAGTAAGTCACATGTCTTTTCTCCAGTCCAGGAAATAAAACAGCATTTTACCATCTTTAAGAAGAGACTAATAAAGTAAAAAAAACACAATCACGGTTTATATTTATAGTTCATATGTGACAAACAGCATCAAATATAAACCACCTGCATCAACCTTCCGACGTCCTGCGTGACTCCTGTGAAACTGTCGTATTCAGGACGTCAGGCCTCAGTGAGGATGCGGGTTTCCGGTTCAGAGCCGTGTGAACTTTACCGTACTCTTCAAGAACCGAACCTTTATAACAAGAGGCAGAGCTCCAGAGTGGAGTGATAGTTTGAGGGACATCATCTGAATAGTTGTACGAGGACACGCTGTGACACGGGTTAATTATTTCATCAACTCCAGTTATCTCGCTTTATTTTCTTCAGATAATGAAATAAATAAATCATAATCTTGAGATAACGGCATTAAAACACGTTGTTGAGGGCACGGCTGCTCTCAAGAATGCTCAGATCTAATTGATCTTTTTATTTTCCATGTTTGGTCATTAAAGATTTCTGTGCTTGCTGAAAACTTGTAGCGTCAGACGGTGACTCAGTTTGAGGGAGCTGCTCAGTGTTAACGTTAGTCAGACTATTTTCTCTGACTGTTACATCATCTGTTGATTCAGACAGCCTGACAGTCTGAGCTGACGGCTGAAGGTACACTAAGGCACAGTTGGCTCTGACACATATGAACTGAATATGGTGACAGTGAACTTTACAAACATTCATGTGACATTAAAAAAGAAACGACTCACTTAATATAAAGATTAGTTATAAATCTAAAATTAAAACGACGTCACTATATATCTTCTGTCTGAGTGAAACATTAATACAATGACACACTAACTACACACTTTAACTTCCTGTACAGAGAGACCACCTCGGTACTGAGAGGGTCTGAGTCCTGTTCAAACACTCTTCAGATCTCCTCCCTCCCTTCCTTCACCTCCTTCTTTCCTCTAGGAAACATTAGGCCTGTTTCCACTGAAGAAGTTCCTGGTACTATTTGGGGGGCAGGAGCTACTACAGGAACGTCCTCTCGCTCGGCCCTCTCAACCGCCGTGTCTCCACTGAGAGAGTGGAGTACGAGGAAGGTTCCTGTAAAGTTTCCGGGCTCTGGATGTGACGTAATCGTTGTGCGACCATTTTGACCAGGGTGACGTAGGGACGTAGGAACGCTGTTAGCTGTTAGCCGATAGCAGTGTCTGTAATAACTCAGTAAAGTCACAAAGTGGCCCGTGAAAAAAATATTTTTTCCAGCAGATGTCTTGGTTACAACATGATTGAGCTAACTGGAGTAGTTTCATGTCGTATCCGACAACGGGAGGCTTTTAACAAATGACGTCCTGATGTTAGCTTTGTTGCTGCTGTTAGCTGTAACTGTCAGCTGCAGCCACTGATGCTTTCTAGACATTGTGATTTACCAAAACTGAATAAAAACCACACATAGCAACACAAAACTGCTTTGCTAGCTCAATCATGTAACTAAGATATCCGCCGGGAAAAAAAATGTTTTTCACGGACCGGTTCTTGAGTTTGTTGCGGTGGAAGCTATAAGCGAGCTAACCCTCGTCTGCTGAGTTTTAAAAATGCCGGCTATTTTGTTGCTTTCTGTTGACGTCACATTTCGCCTTGAGTATATCCAATCAGCACCAAGTAACCCCCAAGCCCCAGCCAGGAGTTTTTCGGGGCCGTTCTGAGTACCTACTCCGAGGCAGGGACTTGTTCAGTCCCTGTAAAAGTTCCGGAACTCTGTCCTTCGGGGGTGGTTCCTGCGGTGGAGACACGCACCAACGGCCCCGGCCCCGTAAAATTACCCCGAAGTTCCTGCGGTGGAAACGGGCCTATTAATGAACCTGCAGAACCTCATCTGTCCAGATAAAACCTGCAGAGCTTCATCAGTCCAGATAAAACCTGCAGAGCTTTATCGGTCCACAGATGGAGACATCTCCTCTCAGAAATTGATTCCAGGATTGTTAAATTGAAACCAGTAAAGTTCTCTATCTGACACCTTCAGTTCTTCTTCTCCATCTGACCCCCATCAGCTGATTGAAAGGTTTCAGACACCACAGATGTTCTGATGTTTCGGTGGCGACTCCTTTAAACACACCATGCTGGACGTCACCACAGAAGGTACGGGCTGCAGCTTCTGCGGCAGCGGGACGATCACAAGTGACATTAAATCAAAAAACACTTCCAGTGAACCAAACAGGTTTTTCTCTAGATGTGGGTGGAGATAGGACAGAACACTAGGGTTGTTTCCGAACTGCTGGGGGCGGGGTTATTTTGGGCAATACTTTAAACTCAGATCTCCCATCAAGGAAGCCCTGATTGGTTCACTGTTATTACATCACTAAGTGAATCTGTGGTGATTCAGATGCCTGGAATCCCGTCAGGTTAAAAACCTTTGCATAGTCATTCCGTTTCTTTTCATTGGACGGCTAAATTTGAACATGACCCCACGTTGTGTCGATCATGCCAACGCTGAAACTTTCATCCGTCAAATAATTTTTTAACCATTGGGGAGGGGCTTATGGTTTTATTCTGGCTGAGGGGCGGGGCTTACATGGTTTTATTTTGGATTTATTTTACTGAAGATCTTCAAACATGTTTTCTTTAAAAATTTCCAAAAGGACTCATTTATCAGCCAAAAACTCTAAAAACAGAAATTATTGTAATCAAATTTCCAACGGTCCTTGAACACATCATGTGATGAACGTTCATTAAAAAAAAAAAAAAAAAAAACAGATCTGATGTTAAAACAGTCTACATCTTGTTTAAAATTTTTCCCCAAAAAAACCTCATTTATGGTGGAGGGCGGAGTCACACTGCTGCCCCGCCCCCTCCTCTGATAAATGAAGAAAAGTCCCTAACCGAAACCCTGTTTATGCAACACACTGTTGTTCTGCTGTTTCTGATGTAACTTCCTGTTTCAGCTTCTTCTCCATGAAACAGGTGAACCCTTTGGATGTCTGCGGTTTTCAGATCGTACGTCATCACAGCAGGAAGTTGGGGGGAGGAGTCTGTGTGGCATCCTGAAACAGGCTCCTGCTTTTACAGCAGCTGGTTGTGCAACAACAGCAACTTTTCTAACCTCGCTACAGATTAAACATCACTTCCTGTACAGACAGGAAGCTGCAGGGGAAACACTGTGTCCATAGAGGATATCACACACGGAGACTCTGAAGGAGGACGAGAGGACAGAGAGACAGACAGATGGTCTACAAGTGTTCTGGAGGAGGAGCTTTGGACAGAGGACAAGTTAACACTGAGGATGATGATGATGATGATGATGATGAGGATGATGATGATGAAGGGTCAAACAAAGGATTTACTCATGGACGAGGACATGGTGGACTGAAGGTTACAAAGGGACCTATGTCTCTAGCTAGAGATGGACAAGATGGCTGACGTCTCTTTAGCCTTGTCGAAGAAGATGGACGTCTCATTGGCTGCCTTCAGTTTGACCTGGGCGGAGCTTGGCAAGCCCTGAGTGGTGGTTGGCTGACACTCCTGACAGCAGCAGCAGCAACAGTCCATGAAGGCTTGTCCCAGAGCCTGAAGACACAGACACACCTGGGTCAGGCACCAATTAGAGGACATCTCAGGGACCAATCAGAGGACATCTCAGTGACCAATCAGAGAACTTCTGTCTGAAAACGTCTCTGTGACCAATCAGAGGACTTCTGTCTGAGAACGTCTCTGTGACCAATCAGAGGACTTCTCAAGGACCAATCAGAGGATGCCTCAGGGACTAATCAGACGACATCTGAGGGATCAATCAGAGGACGTCTCAGGGATCATTTAGAAGACATCTGAAGGACCAATCAGAGGATGTCTCAGGGACCAATCAGAGGACGTCTCAAGGACCAATCAGAGGATGCCTCAGGGACTAATCAGACGACATCTGAGGGATCAATCAGAGGACGTCTCAGGGATCATTTAGAAGACACTGAGGGATCAATCAGAGGACGTCTCAGGGATCATTTAGAAGACATCTGAAGGACCAATCAGAGGACGTCTCAGGGACAAATCAGACGACGTCTCAGGGATCAATCAGAGGACTTCTCAGGGATCAATCAGTGGACATCTGAGGGATCAATCAGAGGACATCTGAGGGATCAATCAGAAGACGTCTGAGGGACCAATCAGTGGACATCTGAGGGATCAATCAGAGGACATCTGAGGGATCAATCAGAGGATTTCTCAGGGACCAATCAGAGGATCTCAGGGAACAATCAGAAGACGTCTGAGGGACCAATAAGAGGACGTCTCAGGGACCAATCAGAGGATGTCTCAGGGATCAATCAGAGGACATCTGAGGAATCAATCAGAGGACATCTGAGGGATCAATCAGAAGACATCTGAGGGACCAATCAGAGGACGTCTGAGGGATCAATCAGTGGACATCTGAGGGACCAATCAGAGGACGTCTGAGGGATCAATCAGTGGACATCTGAGGGATCAATCAGTGGACATCTGAGGGATCAATCAGAGGACATCTGAGGGATCAATCAGAGCATGTCTCAGGGACCAATCAGAGGATCTCAGGGAACAATCAGAAGACGTCTGAGGGACCAATAAGAGGACGTCTCAGGGACCAATCAGAGGACATCTGAGGGACCAATCAGAGGACATCTGAGGGATCAATCAGAAGACATCTGAGGGACCAATCAGAGGACGTCTGAGGGATCAATCAGTGGACATCTGAGGGATCAATCAGAGGACGTCTCAGGGACCAATCAGAGGACGTCTCAGGGATCAATCAGAGGATGTCTCAGGGATCAATCGGTGGACATCTGAGGGATCAATCAGAAGACGTCTGAGGGACCAATCAGGGGACGTCTGAGGGACCAATCAGAGGACGTCTGAGGGATCAATCAGTGGACATCTGAGGGATCAATCAGAGGATGTCTCAGGGACCAATCAGAGGATCTCAGGGAACAATCAGAGGATCTCAGGGAACAATCTGAGGATCTCAGGGAACAATCAGAGGATGTCTCAGGGACCAATCAGAGGATCTCAGGGACCAATCAGAGGATCTCAGGGACCAATCAGAGGATCTCAGGGAACAATCTGAGGATCTCAGGGAACAAATCAGAGGATCTCAGGGAACAATCTGAGGATCTCAGGGAACAATCAGAGGATGTCTCAGGGACCAATCAGAGGATCTCAGGGAACAATCAGAGGATGTCTCAGGGACCAATCAGAGGATCTCATCTCAGGGAACAATCAGAGGATGTCTCAGGGACCAATCAGAGGATCTCAGGGACCAATCAGAGGACGTCTGAGGGACCAAACAGAGGACGTCTCTGTGAGAACGTCTCTGTGACCAATCAGAGGATGTCTTTCTGACCAATCAGAGGACGTCTCTGTGACCAATCAGAGGACATCTCAGGGACCAATCAGAGGTTGTCTGAGGGACCAATCAGAGGACGCCTCGGTAACCAATCAGAGGACGCCTCGGGGACCAATCAGAGGATGTCTCAAGAACCAGTCAGAGTAGTCTGGGGCCGTTAGTGGCCGTTTTGGTAAGGAAACGGAACCAGGGCGAGTGAGACAGTATCCGGAATTCGATGGATGTGCCTTTCCGTAAAAATAAAAGCACCAAGCTAATAAAAATGTGGTGAAACTTTTAATTTAAAGAATATAATTTACAAGAAAAGCCCCAAGCCATTAAGTTAATCGATTTCCTTACACCCCTCATCACTGCAAATTGATGGTGCGCCAGAATTTAAAGTTTTACTATGGTGAACACTTTTAGTTTGGTGAATTTGGTGAATTCCACACCCGCTCCCTAGACCGGAACCAGAATCCAGACAAAATTCAGAGTGAATAGACACCAGGCTCTTCGCTTGAAGAGCCTGGTGACGCGAGGCTAAGTCAGAGGATGCCTCAGGGACCAATCAGAGGATATCTCAGGGACCAATCAGAGGACGTCTCAGGGACCAATCAGAGGATGTTTTAGGGACCAATCAGAGGACGTCTCAATAACCAATCAGAGGATGTCTCAGGGACCAATCAGAGGACATCTCAGGGACCAATCAGAGGTGTCTTCTCAGTGACCAATTAATGACCATGTGACCATCTCGTCCATTAACCACGTGACTTACCTTACACAGACACAGCAGCAGCACCGGCGTCACTGACGACTTAAAGAACAACAGGAAGTGATGCAGCAGAGTCAGCATGGCGGCCGTGTCCTCGGACACCGTAATGTGCGTGTAGGCCAGCGTGATGTTGCAGACGTGTTCGGGAAGAGCGCAGACACCGTAAACCACCGCTAAGGCCAACAGCGTGCAGTTGAGCTGGCGCTCAACCACCTGGTGCTGCTGACGTTTCTGATTGGAGGAGCGGTCGTCTTGGTTACGTTGCTTCTGGGTGGAACTTGAGTCGTTGTTGACGTTACGCGTGGCCATCTGGCAGAGGATGGTGAAGAGGATGGGGAGGCAGAAGTAGCAGCCAAAACACCACCACATACGACCCTGGGACAGAGTCCAGCAGTAATCTGATTACTTACAGTCATACTTTGTGGTACTTCAGTTGTTCATAATAATATGAGTCCTCGTATGACAGTTAGTATGATATCTTAAATTAGCACCTCTGCATATTTGGAAAATAATCACGGTCAGGTCTCGTCTTCAAGTAAAATTTTCTACGTAACGCCACGTGACGATGTGATGACTTATGTTACAACAACTCAAACGTCGCGTGCCGATGCGACAGCGTACGTTACAACTACTCAAACGTATACTTTATTAATCCCCAAGGGGAAATTAAATTTTTCACTCTGTTTGTCAATTACACACAGGTCCGAACACACACATGCACAAACTGGACCTATACATGCACTAAGTGGAGAGATGTCAGAGTGGGCTGCCCATGACAGGCGCTCTGAGCGGTTGGGGGGTTCGGTGCCTTGCTCAGGGGCACCTCGGCAGTGCCCAGGAGGTGAACTGGCACCTCTCCAGCCACCAGTCCACGCTCCATATTTTTGGTCCGGACGGGGACTTGAACAGGCGACCCTCCGGTTCCCAACCCAAGTCCCTATGGACTGAGCTACTGCCGCCCCCAAACGTATCAACGAATCAAACGTCATGTACCAATGTGACAACATATGTTACAACTCAAACATCACGTGACTGTGACGATTTACGTTACAACTCAAACGTCACGTGACAATTTGAGAACGTACGTTACAACAACTTAAACATCTCGTTACGATGTGACGATTTACGTTACAATAACTCAAACGTCATGTACCAATGTGACAACATACGTTACAACAACTCAAACGTCACATGACGATGTGACGATTTACGTTACAATAGATCTAACGTCATTTTCCCAAGTGACAACTTACGTTATAACAACTCAAACGTCATGTGACAATGTGACGACATCTGTTACAACAACTCAAACATCATGTGACAATGTGACGACATACGTTACAACAACTCAGATGTCATGTGACAATGTGACGACATCTGTTACAACAACTCAAACGTCATGTGAAGACATACGTTACAACAACTCAAACATCGCATGACAATGTGACGACATACGTAACAACAACTCAAACGCCATGTGGTGATGTGATGACGTACATTACAACAACTCAAACATCACATGATGATGTACATTATGACTCAAATGTCACGTGACGATGTGACGATGTACATTACAATAACCTAGAGTTCACTTGGTTTTGTATGATCACCAGTCTTGTGGGGTGAAGTCCTGTGTCAGTTTGATCCAACCTGCCTCGATAAAATGAAATCAAATATAAAATAATAGGTTTTTAAAAGTGACGTTAAAGACGAGTGTGTATGTGTGTGTGTGTGTGTGTGTGTGTGTGTGTGTATGTCTAAGTGTGTCTCAATGTGTGTGAGTATGTGTCTCAGTTTGTGTGTTGCGTCCTCACCTGGTGGTACCTGAGCAGCAGAGAGTGGAGGGAGTCGGGCAGATAGAGGGACAGAGGGGAGGAGGGGGTGATGGTGCAAGAGTCGACCAGCCGGCCGGTGGACGGGGACACGGCCTGGCTAAGCTGCCACAGGAAGATTTCGGGGCTGGACAACAGCAGGGCGGCGAGCCACACCAGCAGCAGCTTCAGCAGCACCGTGCGGCAGCGCTCCACCCGCCGGGCCTTCGGCTGGGACGAGGAGGTAGCGGCGTGGAAACGATCGATGCCCAGAGCGCAGAGGGTGAAGGAGGTGATGCCCAGAGACACAGCCTGCAGAAATGAGGAGGAGGAGAGCGATGATGAAGATCAGAGATGTCAGAATGTTTTAATCAAACCTGATAATCTGATCTCACTAAAATTGTCAGGACTCAAAGACGTAGTTCAGTTTTTAAATATCCTTCTGTTACTCTGGTTCTTCTCTGTGAACCAACGGCAGTAGTAAAGAAGCCTGTCAGTGAACAGTCTGAGTTAGCTTCACTTACATGGTGTCTTCACTGACGTTAGCGTTAGCATCAGGTGTGTTAGTTCATTTTGTCTTTTTTCCACTGTGACTTCACTTTACATAGGCCTACATGTTCCTATAATGTGTCTGAGATGAAGAGATACAGTCTGCGTTACCACAGAGTTTCAAATGCCACCGTCTTAACTTGCCATCCGACATGTTAAGTTTTAAGTTTAAGTTTATTTCCTTTATTAATCCCCCTGAGGAGAAATTCAATGTTTTCACTCTTGCTTGTCAATTACACACAGGTCCGAAAGACACACACATGCACAAACAGGACCTACACATGCACAAAGTGGAGAGATGTCAGAGTGAGGGGGCTGCCCTTGGTGAGGTGCCCTGAGTGGTTGGGGGGTTCAGTGCCTTGCTCAAGGGCACCACGGCAGTGCCCAGGAGGTGAACTGGCCCCTCTCCAGCCACCAGTCCACGCTCCATATTTTGGTCCGGACGGGGACTCGAACAGGCGACCCTCCGGTTCCCAACCCAAGTCCCTATGGACTGAGCTACTG
>NC_065521.1:47138965-47139921 GCF_006386435.1 Epinephelus moara | reverse complement strand
TTTCTTAGTTCCTGTTAGTACACGTGCTGCTGCATTCTGAATTAGCTGGAGAGTTTTTAAGGACTTACTAGAGCTACCTGATAATAGAGAGTTACAGTAATCCAGTCTTGAGGTAACAAAAGCGTGGACCAATTTTTCTGCATCTTTTCAGGTCAGGATAGGCCTAATTTTCGCAATATTATGCAGACAAAAAAATGCAGTCTGTGAGGTTTGTTTTAAATGAGAATTAAAAGACAAATCTTGATCAAATGTTACTCCGAGGTTTCTTAAGGTAGTGCTAGAGGCCAGAGCAATGCCATCTAGAGAAACTATGTCATCAGATAAAGAGTCTCTGAGTTGTTTGGGGCCAAGAACATTAACTTCAGTTTGTCTGAATTTCACATCAGGAAATTGGTGCTCATCCAGGTTTTTATGTTTTTAAGGAAATTATGAAGTTTAGTTAATTGATTACTATCTTCTGGCTTCATCGATAAATACAACTGTTTGGGAGTTTTTCCTTATCCGCTGCGAGGGTCATAAGGACAGAGGGATGTCGTATGCTGTAAAGCCCTGTGAGGCAAATTGTGATTTGTAATATTGGGCTTTATAAATAAAATTGAAAATTGAAATTGAACTGTGTATCATCCGCATAACAATGGAAATTTACAGAGTGATTCTAATGATGTTACCTAAAGGAAGCATATATAGAGTAAATAGGATTGGTCCGAGCACAGAACCTTGCGGAACTCCAAAACAAACTTTAGTACGTAAGGACGACTCATTATGAATGTCAACAAACTGAAAACGATCAGATAAATAAGATTTAAACCAGCTTAGTGCAGAACCTTTTAGGCCAATTAAGTGATCCAGTCTCTGTAGCAGAATTTGATGGTCAATAGTGTCAAACGCCGCACTAAGATCTAATAAAACAAGTACAGAGACGAGTCCTTTTTCTGAAGCAATCAGAAGGTCATTTG
>NC_065521.1:47134416-47138182 GCF_006386435.1 Epinephelus moara | reverse complement strand
GAGCCAAGATGATCAATTCGGGAGAGGTTAAAGTCGGTACAGGAAACCTCTGTTACTGAAGGACTTGGTATTGAATTTAACGACGGAGTAATCATTTCCTTAAATTTTGCGACAGCACTATCTGATAAACATCTAGTATAGTAACTGTTGCTGAGTGGCGTGTAATCGAGTAAAAAGAAATCAAAAGTAATGAAATAATGATCCGATAGCGAGGGATTCTGTGGAAAGACTGTTAGGTTATCTATTTCAGTTCCATACGTCAGAACTAGATCGAGGGTATGGTTAAAACAGTGAGTGGGTTCATGTACACCCTGACTGAAGCCAATGGAGTCGAATAATGAGATAAACGCGGTAGCCAGGGAGTCATTATCAACGTCGACATGAATGTTAAAATCACCTACAATAATAACTTTATCTGATTTAAGAACTAAACTGGATAAAAACTCTGAGAATTCAGAAACAAATTCAGAATACGGGCCAGGAGCACGGTACACTATAACAAATAAAAGTGGCTGCGAGGTTTTCCAGGTCGGATGTAAAAGACTAAGAACGAGGCTTTCAAATGAATTATAATCTAGTTTAGGTTTAGGGCTGATTAACAGACTAGAGTTAAAAATGGCTGCAACTCCCCATCCTCGGCAGCTGCCTCAAGGAATGTGGGTATTATCATGACTGGGAGGAGTGGACTCATTTAGACTAACATATTCATCTGGACACAGCCAGGTTTCAGTGAGACTTTTGTCTTTCTGTCACAGAAGAGGTTTTAATTTTTATGAGGTTGTTATGCACAACTCCTCTTTGTTTAATTTTAGATTTAAATAATTTAGGTGGTCGGGGGACAGACACCGTTTTTATAAAACTATGAAAACTATGGGTGGGTAACTGAACTAGAAGCTCAGAGAAGCGTATAGGACTGCGACTCTGAGTCCTGATCTCAACTCTGGGTTGTCAGGGATTTAAATTACTAATAAAATTTGCCAGGCTCCTAGAAATGAGAGCAGCTTCATCCAAAGTGGGATGAATGCCGTCTCTCCTAGTAAGACCAGGTTTTCCCCAGAAAGTTTGGCAATTATTAACGAAACCCACATTGTTTGCTGGACACCACCTGGACAGCCAGCGATTAAATGATGACATGCGGCTAAACATGTCATCAGTGGTCAGATTTGGGAGGGGTCCAGAGAAAACTACAGAGTCCGACATCATTTTTGCGTATTCACACACCAAGGCAATATTCATTTTAGTGACCTCCGATTGGCGTAACCGGATGTCATTGCCACCGACGTGAATAACAATCTTACTGAATCTACGTTTAGCTTTAGCCAGCAGTTTTAAATTTGACTCAGTGTCGCCTGCTCTGGCCCCAGGGGTACATTTGACTATGGCCGCTGATGTTGCTAACTTCACGTTCCTCAGAATAGAGCTGCCAATAACCAGAGTTTTCTTCTCAGCAGGTGTGTCGCTGAGTGGGGAAAAGCGGTTGGAAACATGAACAGGCTGGTGGTGAGCTGTGGGCTTCGGCTTGGAGCTACACTTCTCCCGGACAGTTACCCAGCCTCCCGGCTGCATGGGGGTTACCAGAGGACCGCTAGCAGAGGCTATGCTATGTGGCTCCGCACCGGCTACAGGGGGCTGGCTAACTACCGCAGCTACTGAATGGTTTTCCATGGTGCAGAGCCACGCTTCTAATTCACCAAGCCTCGCCTCCAACACAGCAAATAAACTACACTTGTTACAATTACCACTGTCGCTAAAGGAGGCAGAGGCATAACTGAACATTTGGCACACCGAGCAAGAAAGAGCAGAGGTAGAAGCCATCGCTAACTGTTAAACTAATGTAGCTACCAAGGCTAGTAACGTGCAAACAATAGCTAAGAGATTAGCAAGAAAGTCGTAAAAGGAGGAGAGCTATAAGTGCTTAAACAGCACTAGTGTGGGTTAAGACTTGAATTAGATGTTAAGAAACTGAGGTGAGAAAAGCAGAAAGCAGGCGAGTAGAATTCACTAGAGCAGCACAGAGACGCTGTCACAGAAAACACCGGAAATGTCACAAAAACGCTTATCGCAATACGTCAGCAAAAATGATGCACTTCACCTTCTCCCCGCTCTCTGTCCTTTATCTCCGTCTCCACAGTGCTGCTTGTTCTCAACACAAATTTATGTTTCCTCAGATGACCCGCCCTACTCCCCCTTACTCAGCCTCTGATTGGCTTACACTGACATTCTTACCCTAACCCTGACCAATCCCATTCCTCATTTCTAAACCTAACCAACCCACCCAACAAAGGCAACAAGCAGCAGCCAATCAGAGGGAGAGGAGAGGAGGGTAGGTCATGTCTTCACTGTCCTGAGAAGCTTAACGTAGCATCCTCAGCCTGTGTAGCGCAGGTCCAGATATTTAATATCAGGGGGACGCGCCGCTGAGCCTCTCGGTTTGTAGCTTTGAACAGTTCACAAATACCGCCGCAGCACCAAGTTCATGCTGATTTGTCTCTGATGTTTTTTTTCAACGAGCTCCTAAAACTGTCGGTGAGCAGAAAATCAAGGCTGAAGTCGTGTAGCATGAACGAGGTAAAGGTGGCTGCAGTAGCATCATACAGGCAGAACAGCGAGGTCTTTACGTCTTTTACACAGCACAAAGACACATCTGACTCTCTGGTAGTGATTCATACATGTCGCAGACGACGAGTTCCCCCCTCAGTATTTGTTTGAGTCTGTTCAGAGATCTTCCTGCCTGGTCTCAGGTCAGTTTTAAATGATGTGTCTCTGTTGCTTTATTTTATATTTGTTTTATAGTCAACCAACAGACCCAAACCAACAATGTGTTAGCGCGTCTCTCAATACTGTCTGACTTCCTGTCTGACTTCCTATCAGTGGCTCTGATCTCCAAACCCAGTGGTTCCTGCTGAAGACACAAAATATATAGTTTGATTCATATAAAAAAGGCTCAGTGAATTCCTAAAATGCTGATGAATAAAGTAATAGACCCCAGGTGACGTTCTTAATCCTTTTGTTTTAATCCAACTACTGACCTGACAGAACAGTTTTATTAGATTAAAACCAGCACTGCTCACAGTAAACTGCACCATGGACACTTTAGGGACACTATGGACACTTTAGGGACACTATGGACACTTTAGGCAAGGCAAGGCAAGGCAAGTTTATTTGTATAGCACAATTCAACACAAGGTAATTCAAAGTGCTTTACAGAGACATTAAAAGCAACAGCACACAATTTAAAACAATAAAAACAGTCGATTAAAAAGGGAAATGGAAATTGAGAATGATAGTGATAATAATAAAATACAGTAACATAAAATAAAAACAGGCTCAATACATTGAACAGTCAGGATAAGAAAAGAAGTAGAATAATAAAAGGCATAAATCAGCAATGTGTAGTTAAAAAGTACGGGCAGTAGAATATAGCAGGTAAGTATTTAATCTAAGAGTACGCTTCAGTAAACAATAGTGTTTTTAGCCCTGATTTAAAGGAGCTGACAGTTTGAGCAGAACTCAGATCTACAGGAAGTTTGTTCCACAGGTGAGGAGCATAATTACTGAATGCTGCCTCACCTTGCTTGGTTCTTGTTCTTGGAAGACACAACAAACCTGTTCCAGATGACCTAAGGGGTCTGGATGCTTCGTAGGGAACCAGTAGATCAAGCATGTATTTTGGTCCGAGACCATTTAGGGCTTTGTAGACCAGCAGTAAGATTTTAAAATCTATTCTTTGACTCACAGGAAGCCAGTGTAGCGATTTAATGACCGG
>NC_065521.1:47116632-47133653 GCF_006386435.1 Epinephelus moara | reverse complement strand
CCGTGGTCCTGCCAGATGCCTCCTGCTGCTGCTGTTATCATTAGTCATTAGTCATACTTCTACTGTTATTATACACATATGATTATTGTCATACATGTATACTGCCAGATATTAATATATACTTTCAACATATTGTACCACAGTAGCCAGAACTATAATTATAATATTATTACTTTCATTAATGTTGTTGTAAGCTACTGACATTACCGTCTGTCCTGCATCTGTCTCTGTCTCTTTCTGTCGCTCTCTCTCTCTCTCTCTCTTTCTGTCTCATTGTGTCATACGGATTACTGTTAATTTATCATGTTGATCTGTTCTGTACGACATCTATTGCACGTCTGTCCTGGAAGAGGGATCCCTCCTCAGTTGCTCTTCCTGAGGTTTCTACCGGGTTTTTTTGGGGGGGGAGTTTTTCCTGATCAGCTGTGAGGGTCCTAAGGACAGAGGGATGTCATATGCTGTAAAGCCCTGTGAGGCAAATTGTGATTTGTGATATTGGGCTTTATAAATAAAATTGATTGACTGATTGATCTACATCATCTACATCTTCATCTACATCTTCATCTAGATCATCTACGTCTTCATCTACGTCTTCATCTACATCATCTACGTCTTGATCTAGATCATCTACATCTTCATCTACGTCTTTGTCTACGTCTTCATCTACATCATCTGCGTCTTTGTCTACGTCTTCTGTGTCTTCATCTAACTCATCTATGTCTTCATCTACATCATCTACGTCTTCATCTACCTCTCCATCTAGATCATCTACGTCTTCATCTACATCTTCGTTTACGTCTTCATCTACTCATCTACGTCTTCATCTATGTCTTCATCTATGTCTTCATCTACGTCTTCATCTACATCATCTAGGTCTTCATGTACATCTTCATCTACGTCTTCATCTTCATCTAGATCTTCATCTACATCTTTGTCTACATCTTCATCTACATCATCTACGTCATCATCTACATCTTCACCTAGATCATCTATGTCTCCATCTACATCTTCATCTATGTCTTCATCTACGTCTTCATCTACATCATCTACGTCTTCATGTACATCTTCATCTACGTCTTCATCTTCATCTACATCTTCATCTACGGCTTCGTCTACATCTTCATCTACATCATCTACGTCATCATCTACGTCTTCACCTAGATCATCTAGGTCTCCATCTACATCTAAATCTACGTCTTCATCTACATCACCTACATCTTCATCTATGTCTTCATCTACATCATCTACGTCTCCATCTACATCTTCGTCTACGTCGTCATCTACATCATCTACGTCTTCATCTATGTCTTCATCTAGCATCTACATCATCTACGTCTTCATCTATGTCTTCATCTAGATCATCTACGTCTTCATCTACCTCTTGGTCTACTTCGTCATCTACATCTTCACCTATGTCTTCATCTACATCTTCATCTACATCTTCATTTTAGACTTTATCTACGTTTTCATCTACATCTACATCTTCATCTACGTCTTCGTCTACATCTTCATCTACATTATCTACGTCATCATCTACGCCTTCACCTAGATCGTCTATGTCTCCATCTGAATCTTCATCTACGTCTTCATCTACATCTACGTCTTCATCTACATCATCCACGTCTTGATCTACATCTTCATCTACGTCTTCATCTACCTCTTCATCTATGTCTTCATCTACGTCTTCATCTATGTCTTCATCTAGATCATCTACGTCTTCACCTATGTCTTCATCTACGTCTTCATCTACATCATCTACATCTTCATCTACGTCTTCATCTAGATCATCTACGTCTTCATCTACGTCATCACCTAGATCATCTACGTCTTCATCTACGTCTTCGTCTATGTCTTCATCTACATCATCTACGTCTTCATCTAGATCATCTATGTCTTCATCTACATCATCTACGTCTTCATCTACCTCTTCATCTACGTCATCATCTACATCATCTACGTCTTCATCTATGTCTTCATCTAGATCATCTACGTCTTCATCTACATCTTCACCTACGTCTTCATCTAGATCATCTACGTCTTCATCTAGATCATCTACATCTTCATCTACGTCTTCGCCTACGTCTTCATCTAGATCATCTACGTCTTCATCTAGATCATCTACGTCTTCATCTACCTTCTCGCCCATGTCGTCATCTACATCATCTACGTCTCCATCTACCTCTTCATCTACATCGTCATCTACATCATCTACGTCTTCATCTATATCTTCATCTAGATCATCTACGTCTTCATCTACCTCTTCGTCTACGTCGTCATCTGCATCTTCACCTATGTCTTCATCTACGTCTTCATCTACATCTTCATCTTAGACTTTATCTCCGTCTTTATCTAGCCTACGTCTTCATCTACATCTTCATCTTAGACTTTATCTATGTCTTCATCTACATCTACATCTTCATCTACGTCTTCGTGTACATCTTCATCTACATCATCTACGTCATCATCTACGTCTTCACCTAGATCATCTACGTCTCCATCTGAATCTTCATCTACGTCTTCATCTACATCATCCACGTCTTCATCTACATCTTCATCTATGTCTTCATCTACATCATCTACGTCTTCATCTACGTCGTCATCTACATCATCTACGTCTTCATCTACGTCTTCATCTAGATCATCTACGTCTTCATCTACCTCTTCGTCTACGTCATCATCTACATCATCTACATCTTCATCTACGTCTTCATCTAGATCATCTACGTCTTCATCTACGTCTTCGTCTACGTCTTCATCTACATCATATACGCCTTCATCTACGTCTTCATCTACTTCTTCGTCTACGTCTTCAACTACATTTTCATCTACGTTGTCATCTACATCTTCACCTACGTCTTCATCTACATCATCTACATCTTCATCTATGTTGTCATCTACATCTTCACCTACGTCTTCATCTTCATCACCTACATCTTCATCTACGTCTTTATCTACATCTTCATCTACATCATCTATGTCTTCATCTACATCTTCATCGACATCATCTACGTCTTCATCTACATCTTCACCTACGTCTTCATCTACATCACGTACATCTTCATCTACGTCTTTCTCTACATCTTCATCTACATCATATATGTCTTCATCTACATCATCTACGTCTTTCTCTACATCTTCATCTACATCATATATGTCTTCATCTACATCATCTACGTCTTCATCTACATCTTCACCTATGTCTTCATCTACATCTTCACCTACATCTTCATCTTAGACTTTATCTACGTCTTCATCTACGTTTTCATCTACGTCTTTATCTAGCCTACGTCTTCATCTACATCTTCATCTTAGACTTTATCTACGTCTTCATGTATGTCTTCATCTTAGACTTTATCTACGTCTTCATCTAGCCTACGTCTTCATCTACATCTTCATCTTAGACTTTATCTACGTCTTCATCTACATCACCTACGTCTTCATCTACATCTTCACCTATGTCTTCATCTATGTCTTCATCTACATCTTCATCTACATCTTTGTCTTAGACTTTATCTACGCTTCATCTACGTCTTTATCTAGCCAACATCTTCACCTACATCTTCATCTTAGACTTTATCTACGTCTTCATCTACATCATCTACGTCTTCATCTACATCTTCACCTATGTCTTCAACTACATCTTCACCTCCATCTTCATCTTAGACTTTATCTACGTCTTCATCTACGTCTTTATCTAGCCTACATCTTCACCTACATCTTCATCTTAGACTTTATCTACGTCTTCATCTACGTCTTCATCCTAGACTTTATGTACATATTCATCTACATCTTCATCTACGTCTTTATCTAGCCTACGTCTTCACCTTCATCTTCATCTACATCACCTACATCTTCATCTACGTCTTTATCTACATCTTCATATACATCATCTACGTCTTCATCTACATCATCTACGTCTTCATCTACATCTTCACCTATGTCTTCATCTACGTCTTCATCTACATCATCTACATCTTCATCTTAGACTTCATCTACGTCTTCATCTACGTCATCATCTACATCTTCACCAATGTCTTCATCTGCATCTTCATCTACATCATCTACATCTTCATCTTCATCTTAGACTTTATCTACGTTTTCATCTACGTCTTCATCTACATCTTCACCTATGTCTTCATCTACATCTTCATCTACATCATCTACATCTTCATCTACATCTTCATCTTAGACTTTATCTACGTTTTCATCTACGTCTTTATCTAGCCTACGTCTTCATCTACATCACCTACATCTTCATCTACGCCTTCATCTACATCTTCATCCACAGGAGCACTTATAAAGAAAGTCTCTGACATTTTCGGAAATACGTCTTGTATTGCTTTGCCACTGTCTCCAGAGTCTGATCAGTTTGATGTTTGCATGCCCATTACAGAGACAAGTCCAAGACATGTTAGCCTAGCTTAGCACAAAGATTGCAGGTGGAAACAAAGAGAACAAAATCTATCTATGTCTAAAGAAGAAGAAAAACTGATCAATCACGTCTGTTCAGCTGACCAGAGCTGTAATATGGCCGCCACAGACGGAGGGTCACAAATCATACAAACAAAGTTTCACCCCAAATTTGTTCCTGTCAAACACTGAAAGCAACAGCAGGATGTTCCAGCAGACATAGCAACAGGTTACCATGACAACAGACTCACAACTTCAGTCTGTGTGACGGCTGTTTGATGAAATCTGTTCCAGAACAAAGTCAGAACTAAAACGACAAACAGAGGAGTCCTCTGACCACTGAACCCGACGGCGCAGTGACCTGACGGAGCAGTGACCTGACACAGCAGTTACCTGATGGAGCAGTGAACTGATGGAGCAGTGACCTGATGGAGCAGTGACCTCACAGAGCAGTGACCTGACGGAGCAGTGACCTGACACAGCAGTGACCTGATGGAGCAGTGACCTGAGGAGCACTGACCTGATGGAGCAGTGAACTGATGGTGCAGTGACCTGATGGAGCAGTGAACTGAGGAACAGTGACTCGATGGAGCACTGAACTGAGGAGCAGTGACCTGATGGAACAGTGAACTGACAGATCAGTGACCTAATAGCACAGTGACCTGATGGAGCACTGAATTGAGGAGCAGTGACCTGATGGAGCAGTGACCTTAGGAGAACTGACCTGATGGAACAGTGAACTGACAGATCAGTGACCTAATAGCACAGTGACCTGAGGAGCACTGACCTGATGGAGCAGTGAACTGATGGTGCAGTGACCTGATGGAGCAGTGAACTGAGGAGCAGGGACCTCATGGAGCAGTGAACTGATGGTGCAGTGACCTGATGGAGCAGTGAACTGAGGAGCACTGACCTGATGGAGCAGTGAACTGATGGAGCAGTGAACTGAGGAGCAGTGAACTGAGGAGCAGTGACCTGATGGAGCAGTGACCCGATGGAGCAGTGAACTGAGGAGCAGTAAACTGATGGAGCAGTGAACTGAGGAGCAGTAACCTGATGGAGCATTGACCTAATGGAGCAGTGAACTGAGGAGCAGTGACCTGATGGAGCAGTGAACTGAGAAGCAGTGACCTGATAGGGCAGTGAACTGATGGGGCAGTAAACTGATGGAGCAGTGACCTGATGGAGCATTGACCTGATGGAGCAGTGAACTGAGGAGCAGTGACCTGATGGAGCAGTGAACTGAGAAGCAGTGACCTGGTGGAGCAGTGAACTGATGAAGCAGTGACCTGATGGAGCAGTGAACTGATGGAGCAGTGAACTGAGGAGCAGTGACCTGATGGAGAAGTGAACTGATGGAGCAGTAAACTGATGGAGCAGTGAACTGAGAAGCAGTGACCTGATGGAGCAGTGAACTGATGAAGCAGTGACCTGATGGAGCAGTGAACTGATGGAGCAGTGAACTGAGGAGCAGTGACCTGATGGAACAGTGAACTGATGGAGCAGTGAACTGAGGAGCAGTGACCTGATGGAGCAGTGAACTGATGGAGCAGTGACCTGATGGAGCAGTGACCTGATGGAGCAGTGAACTGAGGAACAGTGACCTGATGGAGCAGTGAACTGAGGAGCAGTGACCCGATGGAGCACTGAACTGAGGAGCAGTGACCTGATGGAGCAGTGCCCTGAGGAGCAGTGACCTGATGGAGCAGTGAACTGATGGAGCAGTGAACTGAGGAGCAGTGAACTGATGGAGCAGTGAACTGAGAAGCAGTGACCTGATGGAGCAGAGAACTGAGGAGCAGTGAACTCCTGGAGCAGTGAACATGTCAGAGCACCTGAAGGAAACCCACGCTGACACGGGGAGAACATGTCAGAGCACCTGGAGGAAACCCACGCTGACACAGGGAGAACATGTCGGAGCACCTGGAGGAAACCCACGCTGACACAGGGAGAACATGTCGGAGCACCTGGAGGAAACCCACGCTGACACAGGGAGAACATGTCGGAGCACCTGGAGGAAACCCACGCTGACACGGGGGGAACATGTAGGTGCACCTGGAGAAAACCCACGCTGACACGAGAGAACATGTCGGAGCGCCTGGAGGAAATCCACGCCAACAGGGGGAGAACATGTCGGGCACCTGGAGGAAATCCACGCTGACACTGGAAGAACATGTCAGAGTACCTAGAGAAAACCCACGCTGACACGGGAGAACATGTCGGAGAACCTGGAGGAAACCCACGCTGACACGGGGAGAACTTGTCGGAGCACCTGGAGGAAACCCACGCTGACACAGGGAGAACATGTCAGAGCACCTGGAGGAAACTCACGCTGACACAGGGAGAACATGTCAGATCACCTGGAGGAAACTCACGCTGACACAGGGAGAACATGTCAGAGCACCTGGAGGAAACTCACGCTGACACTAGGAGAACATGTCGGAGCACCTGGAGGAAACCAACGCCAACACGGGGAGAACATGTCAGAGCACCTGGAGGAAACCCACGCTGACACAGGGGGAACATGTCAGAGCACCTGGTGGAAACCCACGCTGACACGGGAGAACATGTCGGAGCACCTGGAGGAAACCCACGCCAACACGGGGAGAACATGTCGGGCACCTGGAGGAAATCCACGCTGACACAGGGAGAACATGTCAGAGTACCTAGAGAAAACCCACGCTGACACGGAAGAACATGTCGGGCACCTGGAGGAAACCCACGCTGACACAGGAAGAACATGTAAGAGCACCTGGAGGAAACCCACGCTGACACGGGGAGAACTTGTCAGAGCACCTGGAGGAAACCCACGCTGACACAGGGACAACATGTCAGAGCACCTGGAGGAAACCCACGCTGACACAGGGAGAACATGTCAGAGCACCTGGAGGAAACCCACACTGACACAGGGAGAACATGTCAGAGCACCTGGAGGAAACCCACGCTGACACAGGGAGAACATGTCGGAGCACCTGGAGGAAACCCACCCTGACACGGGGAGAATATGTCGGACCACCTGGAGGAAACCCACGCTGACACAGGGAGAACATGTTTTTCAACATATCAATACATTCAACCAACATGTGTCAGTACTGAGAGAATTTCTACATTGAAAAACACCAAGTCGATCACGAGTGGACAGAACTGAATACAACGATCACCAAGACCTGTGACCTGATCACTTCAATACTTCCTGACATCATTCCACCACAAATCTTTGGTTGCCTAAATACTAATGAGTACTGATGCGTCCGCGATAAGGATGACGTCATCAGTGCAGGACATGGTGGTTGTTTTAGTGAAAGCCTTCTGACTCTCTGTAACCTGCCAATTTTGTGATGAGTTTGACGAAGTGTTGCGAGACCGTCCTTTGCCTTTGTCCTATTTAAAGAGACGTCTTGGATTCTGCTGACAGCGATATCTCTGGCTGTTCCAACACAACCGCCAAAGTGACTGAGGACACAGGTGTGAGTGTCCACCAGGTGTAAACAGGCTCACACACTTCCACTTCCTCCTCCTCCTCACATACTTCCTCCTCCTCCTCCTCACACACTCCCTCCTCCACCTCACACACTCCCTCCTCCTCCTCACACACTTCCTCTTCCTCCTCACACACTTCCTCTTCCTCCTCACAGACTTCCTCCTCCTCACACACTTCCTCCCTCTTCCTCCTCACACACTTCCTCCACCTCACACACTTCCTCTTCCTCCTCACACACTTCCTCTTCCTCCTCACACACTTCCTGTACAGCTGAGTTTAGTTTATTAGCATACAGGAAGTTGAAAATAAAAGTATGGCACAACAAACACAATATGTTAATCAGAATCCCCAAAGGTCTTATCCCACTTGCACATAAGCCCCACCCACCTCCATATAAGGCACCATGCGGCAGGTGATGTCACCCAGGATCCTCCTATGGGAGAGCTGGTTTAGGACCACCACAGGAAGGCAGAGCACCAGGACCAGGAAGTCCCAGAATGCCATGCTGGCCAGCAGGTAGTTCCAGGCTGACCTCATGTAGTAGTTGTTCCAGACTATACACATTACCGCCATATTTCCCACCACGCCCACCGCCAGCACCAGGCCGGCCAGGAAGAGGACAGCGTATGCCGCGTACGAGCTGTCTGCCAGCGGGTAGAAGGGGTTGAAGAGTCCCGGGGCGTCGTGGTCAGAGCTGGAGGCGTTTCCATGGAGATTGGTGTTATCATCATGATTACCAGTCTCCCCCGCTCCTACTTTTGTCCCGTTGTCAAACTCAGTGGCCTGTGGCGCCGTCACCGAGTCATTCTCAAAGGATTGGCTGAAAGTGGACTGTTGCTCCTCCTCATCAGCGCCGCGGGCCTGGCGATGGTGCTGGTCCACGTCTAGATCCAGCAGCTCGGGGAGGGGGAGGCTGTGGTTGGGGGCGTCCACGGTCCTGAGCTGCTGCTTGGTGATCCAAAGAGGTTCCAGTTTGACGAGGGAGGAGGGTTGGTCAAGGGCGTCGCTCTGACTGTCATGTTGTCCAACGCTCTTTGCGTCCGTGAACAGCAGCGGCAGGCAGAGACACACCCACAGACCAACAGACAAGGCCATGACGCAGGTTTTAACTGTGACAGACAGTTTTAGGATCGGTGTTTGAGCTTTACAAGACGTGATGACAGAATGAAGGTGCAAAATTCTTTCAGAGCTTCAATTAAGTTTCAGAAAATCGTTCCAAAAAAAATCCAAGAACTCAGAACCAGGAGACGAACCCACAACCTCTCAGATGATGAAAGGTCTGGTTCAGAGTGAGTCAGAGGAAAATCACCAGAGGACAGTGGCGTGTTTGGCAAAGTCGCCAATCCAGAAAACAGTTAAATTACACCAGAGTGTCAGCTGTTAGATGTCAAACAGAAAGTTTCTAATTGATGAAAAAAACACGCTGATGTTTGCTGAGACGTCCTCGAGATCTTAAATAAGATTGTAGGCCAGACAAGATGAAGATATCTTCTGAGGCTCTTCTCTTCTCTTCTCTTCTCTTCTCTTCTCTTCTCTTCTCTTCTCTTCTCTTCTCTTCAGGCGTTGTCTCTATAGACTCCAAACTTTCCCACTTTAAAACTGGACTCCGTGTTTCCTGTCCATTAGTCCGCACAGGTGTCGGAGCTCCAGGAGAAGGAGAGGGAGCAGGCTGAGGTCTGAGTCCGTGTCAGGGCTGCTGTGTCTGGGCTGCAGGCTGCAGAGAGACTGGGCGTCCTGGAGCTGTGAGGGTCTCTGGGAACCAGCAGCCCTCTGCAACACGGCTGGATGGAGCCTTTGTCAGGATACACACACACTGAAACACACACAGTGACACACACAGTGACAGGCAAACACAAACATATGCATACAAACAAGGTTGGCACACACATACGCACACACACACACAAATACACACATTTGTCTGCACAATCATGCACACATACTTTCTTTTTCTCTTTCTCTCTCACACACACAAACACACACACACACACACACACACACACACTCTCTCTCTCTCTCTCTCTCTCTCTCTCACTCTCTCTCTCAGTCATGCTGCCCTCTGGTGGTGTGATGGTGGTTTTACTGGGAACCAGGTCCAGCATCTCTACAGCCTGTCTCCTGTAATTAACCCTTTAATGTCTTTAAATTTTTTATGTCCTCAAGATTGATGAACGTTTTAGACATCCCTTCATATTGTAAAACAGAAAGTAAAAATCCAAATGACAAACATATGTTGGTATAACATTGCTACTACGTAAGTGTGCCAACGTGTCAGTGCGTCATCATGACGACTAGAAGAAGATAGCAAAGTGTTTTCAGGGAGCTGTTTCCTCATTTGGTCATGTCATTAAGAAATGGCAGTTAACAGGAACTGTGGAGGTCAAGCTGAAAACTTTGTGAGAGAGCTGCTCGTAGGATTGTTAGAAAGGAAGAGTGGTGGTGCACTGTTCTACTGTGCAGACACACCTGGACAGGTATGACCTTCACGTTAGAGTCATCAGAAGAAAACCTTCCCTGTGTCCTCACCACTGAATTCAGACTTGTTTCATCACTGTAGCCAGTATCTCACTATCACTATCCTCATTCAGATTTTAAGAAGCTACAAATTATATTCAGCCACAAAATAAGTCTGAAAAGCTGCAAATTAGAAAAGAAGTACAGAGAGTTGTTGACTAGAGATGATACACCGTCTCATGGTGGTCACTTTCTGTCAACGGAACAGAGCATTGACAGTAGATGTTGTGAATCTTTGGTCTCAGCTGGACTTTAAGGTTTGAAGTGACGGAACATTTCTACAGTGTTCAGAGACGACTCACATTTCAAGTCAGAAATAATGTCATATTTAACATGACTGATGGTTAATCTGACTCTGAGCTGCAGCTCCACTCTGAATCACTGGAGGGGGCTGTTGTTCTAAGGAGCAGCGTCTCCTACATCACTGTGTTAAATATTACTGCAGTAACACAGAGTGAGTCAGAGTATTACTATCATTATGGATTCATCTGCTGGTTTATTTCTCCACGAGTAGACTGACTGTTTGTTTCTTTGTTTGTTTGTAAAAAATAGTGATAAATGTTCACAGTGAGCGGCAGTACAAAGTGACACCTTCACAGTGTCTGTTTGAATGAATGAACTTTATTAATACACCTGTCATTATCAGAGAGCAGCACGTGTTTTAAAATCCAGCAGAAACAAACACAAGTTAAAAAACAAACAACTGAACAACAATAATGTAAAAATTAAAGATGATCATCACAGATTCAGACAGATTCAGACAGACAGATTCAGACAGACGGATTCAGACAGACAGATTCAGACAGATTCAGCAGATTCAGACAGACGGATTCAGACAGACAGATTCAGACAGATTCAGACAGACGGATTCAGACAGATTCAGACAGATTCAGACAGACGGATTCAGACAGATTCAGACAGACAGATTTAGACAGATTCAGACAGACAGATTCAGACAGATTCAGACAGACAGATTCAGATTCAGACAGACAGATTCAGGCAGATTCAGACAGACAGAAACAGTTAGTGACTTTATTAAAATCTGTTCCCTGACTCAAACGTCTGATATTAAAAATGTTTTTGTTTCATAACTGTGAAGAGTCACAGCTGAAACTTTATTTAAACAAACACAGACTCACAGCCAATCAAACGTTGAGTTGCAAGATTTACAAAGGTCATGTCATCAGGATGTTATCAGGTCTCTGAGCACGCACACACACACACACACACACACACACATCATGTGGTTATGATTGTCTGATATGTGTTGTGTGTGTGTGTGTGTGTGATCTTTGTATAGTGTTTGCTAAATGGGCGTTCACACAGTTCAGAGACACGGTGCAGCCGAGTGCAGCAGCATCAACATCTCAATGCTGCTGCACTCGGCCGTCACATGAAAAGTGACAGAAGAACAAAAACAGAGCTCGAGAGAGATGTTCAAACTATGCCTTCATTCTAAAACGTGTTCAACGCCACATTCTGGAGATCTCAAGAACCTTCAGATGACTGATACTGTGAGGTCAATGATGACATCATCCTCATCCTCAAAACATTCAACAATCCAGCAAAGACAGAGTTTCACTTTATCTCTGAGCTTCACAGCAGAAACAGAAACAGGAGAAGTCTCTGCTGTGAAGCTGTCGAGGCTCAGAGACACAAAATCACCACGTCAATCATCAGAGGACAAGCAGTGACAAAGGCCCCCTGCTGTGTCGACGCAGTGTCTCCACCAAAAAAGTTGCACCTGAACATACCACGAAGACTCCAGCCGATGACCAATCAGCTCGTCCGTTCTGCTCCTGCTGAGAGGAAATGACTCTCCACAGCAGCAGACGGCGGTCGTCTGTATTCATCACCAGGGGTGCGTCCCAAGTCCCTTAAATTTACTGCTAACCACCTAACCTAGCCACCTTACCTAACTGTTTAGTCCCTCCCACTTAGGAAAACATTTAAGGAGTCAGGAGTTAGGAGTGAGGAGCGAGGATTGCTGATTAAGAGACATCTGACACTGAGTGAATATGACATATCAGACCTGTCAGTCTGCCTCAATCAATTCAATTTTATTTATAAAGCCCAATATCACAAATCACAATTTGCCTCACAGGGCTTTACAGCATACGACATCCCTCTGTCCTTATGACCCTCACAGCTGATCAGGAAAAACTCCCCAAAAAAACCCTTTAACGCAACTGAGGAGGGATCCCTCTTCCAGGACGGACAGACATGCAATAGANTGAGCAGCTGCACATTTAACAGTCACACATCACCGACAGTCCGCTGAACAACGCAACGGGTTGTGAATGAAATAAACTTAATTACAACATGACAGTCTTGCAGGAAATATCATTAACGTTACTCTTTGTAGTCACGTAGGCATGTGAATTACAGCGTGTCATTGCAAAGAATGCATGTAACGGGTACACTTGCGCTGTTTCTCCGCCATCTCGTTCAAATGAGCCAGACATAGAGGGCGGGTATTTATACGTCAGAGCTTCAAGCTGAAAAAGACTTCCTGTTAGGAACCTCTCATGTTACCTTACTCATCGCACCTAACAGATCCCTCCTAACGCCTAACGCTAACTCCTTACTGGCACCAATAAGAGACACGAGACGGCCTTAAAGATGGCGGAGCTCGAACGACTTCCGGTTCAAGTAAGGAGTTAGGAGTTAGCAGTATAAAATAAGAGACTTGGGACGTACCCCAGGAAGAGCGTCTTGATGCTAGTTAGCCAGTTAGCACATGAACAACACAATCAGAGCATATTTACCGTGCGCCAGTGAACAATAACACAAACCATCAGGAAACGTTTCTGCTGAAGAGAAAAATAATCTGACCTAATGGAACAAGTTGGTTTGGTCTCACTCCCTCTGGACTTTAGCTCCTCCTTTACTCACTGACGCTGAGCTCAGCTGACAGTCAGAGGGAGGTCATTCACCGACGGGCTCAACATGATGAAGTAGCTGAAAAGCTGCTAACAAGGTCTGATTGGTGTCAACAGACACACCACACCAACTCAGGCAACGGCCCGACGTTGACCGCCGGTCAATGGTCAGCCTGGTGTTTCAGGACCTTCAGCCTCTCACCAGAAACTGAACTACAAAAGCTGATCATCCTCGATGTCTCATTTTAAACCTGCTGGACTCACTTAGAGGCTCCACCTTGTGGACGAAGCTGTGCAGCACGTTCACAAACATGTTGCATTAAATACTAAAAGATAACTGAGTCACGTTGGTATGTCTGAAACATGAACTCTGCATGTAGCTGAGAATAAACCTGACAACAGTCCTTTATAAACCATACAGATCAGCTCTTATTAAAACTGAAGACATGGACAACCCTCCAGGTGTCTCACTTGTCCACCTGTGTCTCTGGTCCCAGTATATTCTCCTGGTGATGACATCATGTGACGGCAGAGAATCGTGGCTGTGTGACAGCTGATTGATGTCCTGCTGTAAAGATGTCAGGAGATTCCTTCAGCGTGTTTTTGTTCTTCCCTGGAAGTGAAACACGTTCCACCGGTCATCAGACTCCTGCACGTTACAACCTACGAAACACTTTAGTCACCGACGAACATTCAATGACACCCTGTGAAAAAACCCGTCAGCCTGGAAACATTAATGACACAAACAACCCTGAACTGCTGTGTGTCTGTCAACATATAAACTGTAACAGATACATACATGTGTCCCGTCTGACTGCAGAGTGTCTCTGTGTCGACTCGTCACCACATGGATCAACTTTAATATCATTAATGTTCTGAACTCTGTTTCTCTGGTGTTAAATAAACTGCTGACTCACACAAACAGACAAACGCTCGTCGTCTGCCAGATTCTCAGGACGTGTAGCTACCTGCCGCCTGAGTCATTCGTCAAAGTCGACCTGACAGAGCGCAGCCTCAGAGAGGAGACAGCACACACACGACCTCCTGATGATGAAGTCAGCTCAGATGACACGTCACTTTAGAAACGATACGGGCCAGAGAGCTGACGCCATCTTAGACAAAGTTCAGTCTTTAAACTGAAACTGAAGATTATTCAGACAGTTTTAAAGTCATTATGTCACTAATATTTACTCCTACTGACTATTTAGGAATACAAAACAAGACGAAACCAAACTTTTTATTCCAGGTTTTTGGGCCCCCCCACTGAGGCCCCTGGTTATCAGTCCAACTACGATGCCCCTGTGTGTCTGATTGAATAATGAGAAGTCTGACAGGACGACCCGGCTCTGTTTGTCTGAACACTTTAAAGTCTTCTTCATCTGAACTCATCATCCTCATGTCTCCATCCAAAGACTCCAGGTCCTCCAGGTCCTCCAGGTCTTTCAGGTGTGACGGCCTCCATTCATCAGCCAATCAGGTGAGCAGACAGGCCGGATATGGACACAGCGTCCTGCTCAGTCGTCTCTGCTGTTGCAGCTCTATATAAGGTCTTTATAACAGTGTGAGCAGTGGAAAGACACGGAGGGTACCAGGGGTCAACGCACGCACACACACACACACACACACACACACACACACACACACACAGTAACACACACACACACACACACCTTATAAGGCAGAAAGTTGGTGGAAAATGTTGGTGTGAAACAACAGAGCGTGAAATTCCTCCTTTCTCTTAAATCCGATCTAAATCTCTAAGCTGACAGTCCTGTTTGGTTTGGAGCTGCAGTTCAGAGACGAGGCTGCCGTCCGCCGTCCGCCTGGTTCATCCACTGACAGGTCGGACCTCATCCCCATCGTCTCCGTCGTCCCTGCAGTGGATACGTCACCATGATCATGAGACACCAGGTCTTTATTATCATGTGAACATCAGTCATCAGATCTCAACCCTCTGACACTCATCAAATAAATACAGAAACAAAATCACAGTATCGCTCTGATCTCTGATGTTGTTCAATATCTGCATCTGTGTCGTCCGTATGGTTCAATATTTGTCTTCGCTCTAGTGCAGAGACACTCATCTTCATCAGAGGTACAGTGTTTTCATTTATTTATGATCTGTTGTGGTGACTCGTCACAGAGCTGCGACCACAATATGGTATAAAGTATAATAATGTGTCATAAAGTGTAGCTGTGTGTGTTTGTGTCTCAGCTGTTAGAGGAAACCAGCAGCTGAATCTTTGAACAGTTTCAGATCAAATCATCCAAATGATCTAAAAACAGCAGAAGATGAATTATAAATGTTTCTGTCAGCTGTCTGTTCTCTGTCTGGCCCAGTTATTCGACCTCGTCCGGCGCCGTGACCTCCAAACAAGTTTGTGTTTTCAAGTTCAGATGGAAAATCGCCTCTTCGTCTTTTTTAGATCTTCTCCCTATTTAGACAGCTGTCTTTTTCTAAATCTGTCCATCCCTCTGTCCTCCCAGCGTCCAGCCCGCCGCCAGCCCCCATCACTTCAAAAGGTAGACACAACTGTGTCACACACAAACACACACACACACACACACACACACACACACATGTATGAGCATGTGATGAGCCGTCAGAAAGTTAAACTCTGTTCAGTCTGATGATCTCTGAAAGTTTATTGACACCAGATTCAGGTCTGAAAATAAAGTCAGATCTGTGAAGACTCTGAGGAGAGGAGGAGGAGGAGGAGGAGGAGGAGGAGGAGGAGAGGAAAGGATGAAGAAAGTAGTTTAAACATTAAACTGACTGTAACATGAATTATTGATCTGGATGCTCCTTGATGTTTTCTGGTCAATGATGAACTCATGTCGTACAAATAACTTTATTAAACCTCATTTTAAATCCGTTAACATTCCTGCGAGCTGAGCAGCTGCACACTCTGTCAACACATCTTAATTAGATACATACATAGAGATTTAAAATCTCTTTCTTTAAGAGCAACGGGGCCAAACGAGCAGCAGAAACATCGACGAGTCCGAGTGTCAAACACGAGTGAACAAACTACATCATCCAGTTTAACTTGTGACACAGAAAATTAACAAATATAAGCAGTTTATTAAAATGATTTGAGATCTTATCATATTTATTATATTCATACTTAATAATTACTAATTATATTTAATCATATTTAATTTAATTTAATTTAATTTAATTACTAATTGTATTTATTATATTCATACTTATTAATTACTTATTATATTTATTAAATTCATACTTATTCATTACTTATTATATTTATTATATTCATACTTAATAATTACTTGTTATATTTATTATATTCATATTTAATAATTACTTATATTTATTATATTCATACTTATTAATTACTAATTATATTTATTATATTCATACTTATTAATTACTTATTATATTTATTATATTCATACTTCATAATTACTAATTATATTTATTATATTCATACTTATTAATTACTAATTATATTTATTATATTCATACTTATTAATTACTAATTATATTTATTATATTTATACTTAATAATTACTAATTATATTTATTATATTCAATTTCAATTCAATTTCAATTTTATTTATAAAGCCCAATATCACAAATCACAATTTGCCTCACAGGGCTTTACAGCATACGACATCCCTCTGTCCTTATGACCCTCACAGCTGATCAGGAAAAACTCCCCAAAAAAAACCCTTTAACGGGGAAAAAAACCGTAGAAACCTCAGGAAGAGCC
>NC_065521.1:47101700-47116387 GCF_006386435.1 Epinephelus moara | reverse complement strand
ATTATATTTATTATATCCATACTTATTAATTACTTATTATATTTATTATATTCATACTTATTAATTACTAATTATATTTATTATATCCATACTTATTAATTACTTATTATATTTATTATATTCATACTTATTAATTACTTATTATATTTATTATATTCATACTTATTAATTACTAATTATATTTATTATATCCATACTTATTAATTACTTATTATATTTATTATATTCATACTTATTAATTACTTATTATATTTATTATATTCATACTTAATAATTACTAATTATATTTATTATATTCATACTTATTAATTACTTATTATATTTATTATTCATATTTACATGAGACCAGATGTCATCTCAGATTTTATGTACAATCATTTTAAAAGCTTAATGACAGCAAAGTTTGATGTTATTTTCTGAACTGATCAAACTGTTCTGTTATTTGTCTTTAATGAGTCATTTGGTCAAGTTATTGATTATTGATCAGAAATCTCTCTGTGTATTAATCAGCCCCACAGTATCGTCCTGATGTCGAGGTGTTTGATGTTAATATCTTCAGTCTGACACAGTTTAATATGGTGCTGCTGTCAGAGCGGCTCTGTCCTGTCCTCTGATTGGTTCACTCTCACAGTGGCTCTGTTCTGTCCTCTGATTGGTTCGTCCTCTGACATGACCTTGGCTGTGTTCCTGTGAGTCGTTAGATGAGCTCATTAACGTTGGCATAGCAGTCACCACGGAGTCCTGCATTATAAATCTGACTGAAGTATCAATAAAGTACTGGTAAAGTAGAACTCTGGTACAGTTTACTTGAGTAAAAGTACTTTGAGATTCTCACAGAACGGTTCATGTGACATCCTACGAATGACATCACATCCGCACAGTGACGTCTTTAAGGTAAAGTCACAGAGGTCAGGTTTAGGTACAGAAACCACTCAAAGTTCACACGGATCTGAACACGTGACTCCACCCACCACCCCAACCTGCCTCCTTACAGGTGCTCAGGACTACTTCCTGTTTACTGCCGTCAGCTCATTGGTCACATGATGGGTGGGTTGATGTTTGTAGGAAGACGTCAGAGACATGAGTGAGAGCAGCCTGAGTCTGAGCACTGATTCTCTGTGTGAGGACGTTTGAACCAGAGACATGAAGTTTGTAGAGACTTGAACATGACGTGGAGAGACGTCTGGAGCTGATAGGACACGTCTGTTCATCGGAACATAATTATTGATTATTAACAACTTGTAGCTAACGATCGAGTCTCTGCAAACACGTCTGATCAGTGTTCAGACGTCCACAGTGTCTGAGCAGCAGCAGGTTGTTTCTCTGAGACTGAAAGAGGACCGCGGACCACAGTGTGTACAGTATATCACACACACACACACACACACACACACAGTAACACACAAATACACACAGATACACACAGTAACACACACTCAGGTGTAGATTTGTTGCCCAGCGGAAGTCTTTCTTTTCCCCTCCAGAAACAAACATGTTGTTGGCCTGTTTCTCTTCATTGCCACGGAGACCACAGAGACCCTGGCGGCCTGCTGTCACCATGGAGACCACACACACACACACAGCTGATGTTATAAATCTGTGAATGGACAGAACAGGTGGAGCGAGCGGACTACTGATGGAGAACATCAACAACACACACTGTGTTACTGATCCTCACACACACACTCCACACAACACACACACACACACACACACACACACACACACACACACACACTCCTCTGTACTCTTCACGCATGTAGACTGTGTGTAAATGTGTATATATGTGTGTGTATTTACTCTAAACACAAAAAGTAAGGACGTGTGTTTGGTAGATTATTTCTTCAATAAATCTTATACCGTTGGAAAGCCTGTTTATTTCCCTTTTAAATGGAGCCACATTTGTAAGGATCATGTATTTGTGGGATGAGCAGCAGAGCTGAGTATGTGGGTTGTGCCCATGAAAAATTTTCACAGCAGTGTGGGAGGGGCGTGTTTTCACCGAGACCTTCAGTCCTGGATCCTTCAGAACCAAACGTCACCTGTGTCGACACGAAGGAACCTGTGTCGACCCCAAACGTGTCATCAGACTGAAGAAGATTCATCTGATCTACTGATGTCACTGTGTGTGTGTGTGTGTGTGTGTGTGTTTGTGTGAAGTCATGCTGACTGGACTTCCTGTTGTTAAAACAGCAGCTCCACACACACACACACACACACACACAGTGTGTATCTCTCTCAGTAAAGCACCAAACACCTCCCTGTGATAATAAAAGTCCTGCAGTCAGAAAACTCATCATTTTCATCCCTCTGTAAGTTAGCAGCACGCTAAACATGAAGTAGCCGCTCAGCCAGTGTAAGTGTGGAGCAGTGGTTTCAAACAGATGGGTCGTGGTCCAAATGTGGGTCCCGGTTACATTCTGAATGGACCACAATGACTCACAAACGTGTCAGGTTTGTAAAAACACTCAGTCTCAGTCTGAGACTTTATTAGCTTCATGAGCTTCACTGAGCAACTTTGACAGGAAACAAACCTACAGAGGAGCTGCTGCAGCCACCGCTCCTGTGAGGTCACCGCTCCTGTGAGGTCACCGCTCCTATGAGGTCACCGCTCCTGTGAGGTCACAGCTCCTATGAGGTCACCGCTCCTGTGAGGTCACAGCTCCTGTGAGGTCACACTGAGGCTTAAACACAGACAGACCTTGTTTGAAAGTTAAAAAAATATATATATTTTTGGACAAATTTTAAGTTATACGTAGAATAAAAATTGATTGTGATGAAATATCAGTATTTTAACATCAGACATTTTTTTTCTAACAGAAGCGTTCCTCCCACATGATGTGTTCTGGGACTATTGGTAATCAATCAATCAATCAATCAATTTTATTTATAAAGCCCAATATCACAAATCACAATTTGCCTCACAGGGCTTTACAGCATACGACACCTCACAATAATTTCTGTTGTTACAGTTTCTGGCTTATAAACAAGTTATTTTGCTGATTTTTGCAGAGAACATGTTTTCTGTAGGCCTAAAAATCAGCAGTAAAATAAATCCAAAATAAAACCATGTAAATGTGTAAGCCTCGCCCCTCAACCAAACAACACAAGTCCCTCCCCACTGCTTAAAACAATATTTGATGACCCCCCCCCATAAATAACGACCTGTTCTTAAATGAACCTGACCAGGTGACATTAAATATATTTATGTATATATTAGTTTGAAATAATAAAGTTGAAACTTTAAACAGTTTTTATTTGATCTGTTTCCTGTTTGATGTGTTTATTTGTGTCAAAATGTTGATTATCCGGTTTGTTGTGTTTTGCTCGTGGTGCGGGGGGGGGGGGTACTGGGGGACATGTGTGCGGGTGCACATGCCTTGTGGACTTGCCCGTGCACGCCCGTGTGTGTGTGTGTGAGTGAGTGTGTTTTGTTCCGTCTTGAAGCTGTGTGTCAGCCTTATCAACACCTCGGCTCACTTCCTGGTTTTTTTACCCGAGTCTTCAGCGGGAGCGCGCACCGCACGTGCACGCCAACACACACACACACACACACACACACACACACACACACACACACACAGTGTCAGAGGAGGGAGGGAACAGCGCGGTTCACCTCCGTGTGTGTGTGAACACGTTAAACTGCTGCACGACACAAACTCTGTTAGAGACCAGGAGGAGACCGAGGATCGGGTCTGACAGGGTCTGACAGGGTCCGGAGCTGCGGGTTCGGGTCTGAGAGGAGTTTATAACCTGCTGTTTGAGTCTGTGAGGAGCTGACTGAGGAGTCTGAAGTTTGAATCTGCTGCTGCGGACTGGTCGGGAGGTTTTTCCAGTTTGCTGTCATGAACCCGGCTGTCTCTCTCTAAAACTTTTTATCTCTCTGCGCCTGTCTCTCTCTGAGCCTGTCTCACATCGAGGGACAGACAGATCTGATCTGATCTGATCTGAAGCTGCAGGAGACACTAACTTTCCTGTACTGTCTCTGAAGAGTCCTCCCGCTCACACGGAGACATTGAGACTGAGGTAAAGATTGTCTGTCCCGGTCCACCTGAGTATCTGCACCTTCGTCTCAGTCTGTCGGCGGGTCCCGGATCAGCTGCAGGATGTCGGACTCTGCCTCCAGTTTCCTCCACATCGGGGACATCGTGTCTCTGTACGCCGAGGGATCCGTCAACGGCTTCATCAGCACTCTGGGGTGAGTCCTCTGTCCTCATACTGTCCTCATACTGTCCTCTGTCCTCATACTGTCCTCATACTGTCCTCTGTCCTCACACTGTCCCCACACTGTCGTCTTACAGTCAGCGTCAGTATCTGAGTCTCAGCCTTTATTTATTCATGTTAATATTTCTCTCTGATTCTGAATCACTAATTTCACCCTCAGAGGTTCAGATATTAAAATCACTCTCGCCAACATGTTCCAGGTCAAAACTGAGCTCCAGATAAACTTTAAAGTTTACATGTTGTTTTTCCTCTGAAACACTTTACACCTGTTCATTCATGGACAAACTGAGCTGTCAGAAATTAAAGGCACATTTCACCATCATTTTATAAGCAAATACTAAAGACTAAATATGAACTTTAGATATAGTTTATTTTTTCAGATTAAAGATGTGACGTTATGATTATTAGTCAGTAATCATTGAGCAGAAACAGAACTTTATTTTAAAACATTTATCAATCAGAGTTGTAAATAAATATATTAATGTGAATAGTGGAGGAAAGTAACTAAGTACATTTACTCAGTTACTGTACTAAAGAGCAGGTGTGAGGTACTCGTACGTTACTGGAGTGTTTCTGTGTTGTGGTTCTTACACAGCTGCAGTTTCATTACTGACACACACTACAGACGACCTCAGAGCGCTGTGTCTGATTTCTGAATTCTCTGACGGGAGGTGTTTTGGTCAGTTTAGTTTCCACAGTAGATGAAACTCTGGGATCATCATCATCATGACGCCATGTACAACTGTGATGACATCATCTTTAATGGTCCTAAGGACAGAGGGATGCTGTAAAGCCCTGTGAGGCAAATTGTGATTTGTGATATTGGGCTTTATAAATAAAATTGATTGATTGATTGATTGATTGATTGAACACAGTCCTCTCACTGGGAGCTGAACAGAGGAGCGTCTGCACGTCGTTAGTCGACCACAGTGTAGTGTACAAAGTGAACGGTGTGTCAGTGGGCCACCATGTTTTAACATCTGGGTCGAGTGGATGCTGATTATTGACGGTCACTTGGCTGTTTATAAAGATGTGTGCAGGACATCATGTGTCTTGTTACAGAGGACTCTCTGACCAATCAGTGGTCTGCAGGGTTTTAACTCCGCCCACTTGGAACCTCAGAAAAAGTACCAGGTACCGTCTATGAGTTTAGCTAGCGGAAACCTAAAAGAACAGCAGTTCAGAGAGGGCAGAGCCAAATCACACATTTGCTTCGCACCAGGAGTTGATGTTTGTTTGTTTGTTTGTCCTGAGGGGGCGCTAGAGGAAAGGTCATGAGGTCTCTGCAGTACTCGGTGGGTTCATGGTGTCGGTGTAGTCCTCCTGGGTGTAGGGTTTGTACTCGCCTCCTGACGGAGGAGCGACTGTGTGTTTACAAACAGGTCACATGATTAACCAGGTGTTTATTTTAAAGGAGACCAGATGAAGACAGAAAATATTACCCATAATCCAACATCAGAGATATTAGATATGAAAACACCTTCACACATCCATCCTTATCAGATCGGTAACATCAGACAGAGCCCAGTTCTCCCAGTATCAGATCTGAGGGTCTGTCAGAGCGAGAGGATCAGAGCACCTAAAGGTGTCCGTTCACCAGGAACTCCCAACCAGACTGAGGTCCCGTTTATACAACAATGATTTCAACTGAAAACAGTAAACTTTAGTTGCATTTTGGCCGATCGTTTACACAACAGCAGTGTTTTGGGTGCCTGAAAACGCAACATTTTGAAAACGGGTTCCAGAGTGCAATTTTTTGAAACAGCAGCGTCTCCGTTGTCATGTAAACTTGCAATATGCAGTTCCTCTGCTTGTGCTGCTCACCCTGTTGGATTTATCAACGCTTCCCCATTATAGTGTAGATTTACTGTAGCAACTCCACCTCGTCGTCCGACCCATAGATATCATATACATGATGATGATATATATATATATATATATATATATATATATATATATGTATATGTATATATATGATTATATATATCTATGGTCCGTCCAGACAAACTTTCGTGCAGTTGCCTTTTTTTTTTTTTTTTTTTTTTACATCGCTGCTCTGTAGAAGGAAGCGTAAGCGTCACACCGCCAACTACTGGCCACGCATGTATACTGCAGCGCACGGCGATTGTTATCAAAACGTTGTCGTCCAAACGCGGAACTTTTTTCAAAACGAAAATGAGAAACGATTCTGTTTTCAGTGGATTGTTTTCGTGTAAACATGGCCTAAACCTGTCGACCTCAGATTGAAGCTTCAGCTCAGTCACAGTGTGTGAGGGGACTTCACCACGTACAGTTTTATACATGAACAGATACAGTGACTGAACCTGCCAAAGGTCAAAGATGGCCGCCGGCCCTGGAGTAGAGAGCACAGTGACGAGTGAAGGCGTCACAGTTTGTAACAGTCTCTCAGCTCTGTGTCTATGATGTTCAGGTTCATATCTTTTTAAAAAGATATTTAACCTGACATTTCAAACAAAGAGAGTCAGCGAGTCAAATACAGAGATATTTGGGAGGAGACAAACCTCGTGTCTCTGAGCAGTAATAAGATCAGGACAGTCCACAGGACTTCTCAGCACTGAGAAATAAATGACTGTAGTTTTAAAATGTTAAATAGACTCATTGTCTTTAATCCTCCTACAGACTGTAACATCTGATCAGTCAGCTCCACTGTGAGACATGGATCTAATAAACATCCAGTGTGATGTCAGCAGACTGTACGATGACGGGGCCCACTGAATCATAGGCTATGATGTCACAGCTTCACACACTGAGTGATGCTGCAGGGTTATCAATTCAACTGTGAAGGACAACACAGAGGGACAGATTAACACATAACCCACAGTTTAGTGGTCACTATATCCTGCAGTGTGTGTGTGTGTGTGTGTGTGTTTGCTAGCTGTAGGTGTCTCACCTGGCGGCTGTAGCTCCGCCTCTATTTCCTTCCATGCTTCATCCTTCTTTACGCGATCATGGTCAGAGCTGGAGGACACATCACAAAGCTTCACAAGGTTTTCCTCACATGTCTTTTAGCGCTTCAGTTTTGCCTCCATGGCGAGCTGCTATCTGTCTGTTTGATTGGCTCATTTCATACTGCATTTCTATTGGTTGGTTAGTAGTAAGGGTGTAACGATCCATCGATCTGGATTGATATATATCGAAAATATATCAATTAAATGATCAATGATCCAATATCATTGATGCCAAGTGAAAACATCAATATATATATCGCCATCTTTAGGATACACTTTTATTTTGAAAGTCTGTGTCACTGTCGAACAGCAGCAGGCAGACAGCGAGCAGCCGAGAGGAAGGCGATGAGGAGAGCGTTATTTACTCAGGAATAAATCAATGTTCGACTGCAATAACGTTCACACAGTGTGAAATTCAACCGAGCTGTTCTGTCAGGAGACGCAGAGACTGAAACCAACGCTGAGGAAAAAAAATAATAACGTTACACCAAATTTGTTAAGATATGAACAGAGGAAGAAAGTCAGCTAGCTGCGCGGCTAATTTATAAACATGCTAGAGCTGATAATGTGTGACTAGCAACTGACAATTGTCTTTAAGACAGAAGTTTGTCTTCAGGACTTTGAGACAGAAGTTTGTCTTCAGGACTTTGAGACAGAAGTTTGTCTTCCGGACTTTGAGACAGAAGTTTGTCTTCCGCACTTTGAGACAGAGGTTTGTCTTCAGGACTTTAAGACAGAAGTTTGTCATCGGGACTCTAAGACAAACATTTCATCCAGCCTTTATCCAGCCCCAAACTTCATCAGCTCTCTGTCTGTCTGTCCACCAGTAAAATCCAGTGTAGGTTGTTTAGTCTCAGTTCAGGGAGGAGAGCGGTCCTCCATGGCCGAGGAGGGTTCACCTTTGGTGGGGTGTGTTTCCTGGAGCTGTGACGGTCACCTCTCTGTCAACGAGGCTCTTGTTACGGGACCAGCTTTTTGTTGTTGTTTTTTTGTTTCGTTTTTGACCGTCCTCTCCGACCTGCGACAGATAAATCTTCCTGTCCCTGTGAGACTGTGTTTGTCCTCTGGTTTAATAATTAATAATTATCAGTGTTGATGCTAAATAAATCACTTTGTGTTATTACATCTTCTTTAATGGGCTGTTTGGGAGTTTTATGCAGATATATAATTTATATTTTATTAAAAACGAATAATATGAACACCGATTTGGAAGTTGGTCACCATGGCAACAATCGAAGCATTCAGGTCAGCTCTGAACGAGCTCCTCTGATCGTTACTGTCCAACACTGAATGAGATAACGAGATGAAGCAAAGCGTGCTGATGTCAGAAAGCTAACTTGAGTCCACTTCACCGACTCAACAAACGTGTTTTATGATGTAAACATATGATGTCACTTATTTACAAATACTGTGTGAAAAACTTATTTACACATCATCTTTGACACAAACACACAAGCGCGACGTGGGTCACAGAAACACAGTTTACCTGACGCCTGAACAGAAAATTCCAACAATAATGTGATAAAATATTTAAACAAAAAAAGATGTTTAAAAGTTCACAGAAGTAAATCAATTCAACAGAATAAGAATAAACAGGAGGGATAAAATAAAAAAATGGTTTGAAGTGGTGGTTAAAACATAAAAATAAAGGCTGTCATGTTGGTTTATTCGTCAGTGTAGCTGTCAGCTCGTCTCTGAGTGCCGCCGACATTCAGTCATCAGACGCTCGGACACTCTTTGGACTCCAGTTTGTCCAGCAGCTGTCCTTCACATTAAAACCTCACTGGTGATGCTTCCTGTCAGAAATATCTGAGAGTTTGGACTCAGGCTGGACACTTATTTTGAAGGGATGTTGATCCCTGTCTTCACTCAGAGAGAGATGTTTTATTCTGAAGGGGTAAAGCACCTCTCTGCAGATTCTGGGTTTAATCCTAACTTCTGTATCAGGACCTGGACCTGTTTGAGTTTCTTGAGGAAGTTTTGCCTCTGATCCCAGAGACTTGTCAGTCTCAAACAGGTCCAGGTCCTGATACAGTGGTTATGATCACCACGACCTGAACAACTGAGAATCTTCAACATTCTGGGTTTAACTCTCCTAAAGTCAAATTTGTTTTTCTTTAACTGTTTGTGAACATGTGAAGCAGAAAGTGACTCTAACCTGACGTTGAATTAAAACCTTTAACACACACACACACACACACACGCACACACACACACACACACACACACACAGAGAAAGTGGCAGCTGAGTGTGATTGTATGACAGGAAAAGGAAGTGGTACACAGTCTGTCCAAGAGAGATTTCCACTGTGCCACTGTGTGTGTGTGTGTGTGTGTGTGTGTGTGTGTGTGTGTGTGTGTGTGTGTGTGTGTGTTTCCTGTGCCATGGTCATACACCCTCTCTTTTGTATTTGACTTGATCGTGACCTTTTCCAGTTTCTTTAACTTGACTTGGTGGTGACTCTCTGACTCCGCCTCCTCTCAACAAAACACAGGTTCATTTATATAAATGTCAGTTTGTTTATAGCTGAGAAATCTTCATGTTGTGTTATTCTGAACCCAGAACAACACAACTGCAGGACTGAGTCACTTCCTAGCAGATAGGAGACCAAAGATCCTACAGACGGTACAGACAGTACAGACAGTACAGACTGTACAGAAAGTGTAGACAGTACAGAGAGTACAGACAGTACAGAGAGTACAGACAGTACAAACAGTACAGAGAGTACAGACAGTACAGATGGTACAGACAGTACAGACAGTACAGAAAGTACAGACAGTACAGACTGTACAGACTGTACAGAGAGTACAGAGAGTACAAAGAGTACAGACAGTACAGAGAGTACAGACAGTACAGACGGTACAGACGGTACAGAGAGTACAGACGGTACAGACAGTACAGACGGTACAGAGAGTACAGACAGTACAGACAGTACAGACGGTACAGACGGTACAGAGAGTACAGACAGTACAGAGAGTACAGACAGTACAGACAGTACAGAGAGTACAGACGGTACAGACAGTAGAGACAGTACAGAGAGTACAGACGGTACAGACAGTACAGACAGTACAGAGAGTACAGACAGTACAGAGAGTACAGACGGTACAGACAGTACAGAGAGTACAGACGGTACAGAAAGTACAGACGGTACAGACTGTACAGAGAGTACAGACAGTACAGAGAGTACAGACGGTACAGAGAGTACAGACGGTACAGAGAGTACAGACAGTACAGAGACTACAGACAGTACAGAGAGTACAGAGAATACAGACAGTACAGACGGTACAGACGGTACAGAGAGTACAGAGAGTACAGAGAGTACAGACAGTACAGAGAGTACAGAGAGTACAGACGGTACAGAGAGTACAGACGGTACAGAGAGTACAGACAGTACAGAGGGTATAGACGGTACAGAGAGTACAGAGAGTACAGACGGTACAGAGAGTACAGAGAGTACAGACGGTACAGAGAGTACAGACGGTACAGAGAGTACAGACGGTACAGACGGTACAGAGAGTACAGACGGTACAGAGAGTACAGACAGTACAGAGAGTACAGACAGTACAGAGAGTACAGAGAGTACAGAGAGTACAGACGGTACAGAGAGTACAGACGGTACAGAGAGTACAGAGAGTACAGACGGTACAGAGAGTACAGAGAGTACAGACGGTACAGAGAGTACAGAGAGTACTGACGGTACAGAGAGTACAGAGATTACAGACGGTACAGAGAGTACAGACAGTACAGAGAGTACAGAGGGTACAGAGAGTACAGACGGTACAGAGAGTACAGACAGTACAGAGAGTACAGACGGTACAGAGTGTACAGACGGTACAGAGAGTACAGACAGTACAGACAGTACAGACTGTAAAGACAGTATAGACTGTACAGACGGTACAGAGAGTACAGACAGTACAGACTGTAAAGACAGTATAGACTGTACAGACGGTATAGAGAGTACAGACAGTACAGACTGTAAAGACAGTATAGACTGTACAGACGGTACAGACGGTACAGAGAGTACAGACATTACAGACTGTAAAGACAGTATAGACTGTACAGACGGTACAGAGCAGGGGCGATTGCTCTGAGAAAACAAGGGAGGCTGAACTTCCCCTTAAATTTCATAGAAGACATGGTCAAATATGCACTATTGAATTTATATGAAAATAACAATTTACATTGCATTAAACGTGCGCTAGGATGCGTTTAACGTCAGTTGTTTATCACCAGTTTGCCAACGCGACCTCCCTGTCATACATTCTCGTATCAGCACGGTGGACACGGAGCCTCCAAGCATTCCTATGAGACAGCACTGAGCAGGTTTTTTTCATGCAGCAAAGCGAGATGCTTATTGGATAAATGCGACAAAATTGTCACTTCCAGGGAGGCTCAGATTCCCTGGGACCTAATGGAGTGGTAGGCGGGAGAGGACACATGATGATTGGAGGAATTGTCTAAAAGGCTGAACCCGTTTGTGATTGACAGCGCTTTGGAAATACACACTGGCATCGGCGAGTGGAGTCTTCTGACAGAGTGCTGTCCGGAGTTTCTGATTTCCATAAGCCATATAGCTCATTTTCACCGTTTGTACAGTACACACTAGTGTTGCACGGTATACTAGTACTAAAATAGTACCGCGGTACTAGAGTATTCCAAACGGTACTATACTGCATTTGGAAAATACCGGTACTTTGAAATTGATTCAATTCATTAATTTAGTTAATTTATTTTACTCATTTATGCACACAAACGCCTTTCTTGTTCCTATTGGAGCACAGATTGCACAAGTGGTGTGTATGACATCACCTGTATCAACATCTGCAGCTGGCGCACGTGAAAAAAGACAAGAGAAAGTCTGCCTCGCAAAGGGAGAATACACGAGACAACACAAACTTGGTTGAACATTTGAGTTACCAAACCGTGACGTCCGTACCGAGGTACTTACCGAACCATTTTTGGTACCGTTACACCCCTACTATTTATTGTTCTGAAGGTTTTTATGCAAAAGGACTTTTCCTTAGGAAAAGTACCGAAGAGTATCGAAAAGTATCGAAATTCATATTGGTATTGGTACCGAAACAAAGATTTTGGTATCCTGACTAGGGATAGACCAATATCGATTTTTTAGGGCCGATGCCGATACCGATTTTTTTCCATCACCCTTAGCCGATGACCGATTATGGACTGCCGATTTTCTTGAGCCGATATTTGGGGCCGATACAGTTTTTGCTCCCTCGATTTACATCAAAAAAATGACACAATGATAACAAATATTACAGGTCTCAAGTTTAAAATAAGAAACATTTATTGAACAGTAAAAAATACTAAAACAAGATGGAAAGTTGAGGTAGAACAGGTAGAATATTATTGTTATTATTATTATTATTATTATTATTATACATTCAAATAAAAAAAAGAGTTCAGTGCTCTTAAATCTTCCAGTAATGTCTTTATAAAATAAACAAATATTTAAGCTGAAGCATAAATAAAACAACAACTACTGTACACAGTAGAATTCAACAGCTTTGTTCAACTTAACACACATACTTTCAAATGAAAAAAAAGTGCCAGGGAAAAATAAATCCGTGAACCCACGCGCGTATCGGCCGATGCCGCTGCAAGTAAAAAACTCAAATATCGGCCCGATATATCGGCCGGCCGATGTATCGGTCTATCCTTAATCCTGACAACACTAGTACACACACGACACACACTGTAAATAAAGACATACATGTTGCGTTATTGAGTTTGTGTCCTGTTCAGTGTCGTTAGTTAGTTAGTTAGTTAGTTAGTTTGTTTGTTGAATCACAAAGCCGTAGTTGTGTTGTGTGTGTGTGTCACAGACCATTTTCTGCAACAGGAGCGGAGGGCAGAATTCATATAACAAATGTGTGTTTCAGTAATATTTGAGAATGTTCAGAGAATTTTGCTATATAGCACTGTTTGTTACCTGGGCCAGTGTTAAGGTGCTGCTCCTTTCAGGGAGACTTATTTTGAGAGAAAATCAGTTCTGGTGGTGTAGACGAGTGTTGCCAACTTAGCGACTTTGTCGCTATATTTAGTGACTTCAGACCCCTCTAGCGACTATTTTTCAAAAAAGCGACTAGTGACAAATCTAGCGACTTTTTCTGATGTTATTGAAGACTTCTGGAGACTCTGTTGTGAGAGCACGTATCATTCTTATTCTTCTCAACGAGCAGCGGATGCTGCCGTGGGCCCCTCCCCGCCCCAAAGCACTCACAGACGGCCCAGTCCTCCCTCCCAGCTGCAGTCAGAGCAGGAGATGTTATCCCCTCCACGTCCAGACTGCAAGTGAATCGCGCATGTGCGGAACCGCCGCTGGCTGATCCCGACCTGGTTCACAGTCAGGGTGGGATGTAAATGTAAAATTTTCTTTGTCTAATATCACTGAAAGAAGGTTCATTTGTAGTTCTAAAAATATTCAGGGTGTTTTTTTTACTCAGTTTTTGTCTCTCCCACAACGTTATTCCTCTCTCCTACAGCAGCCATTACAATTACATGCATATGGACAATTATGCAAATTAGGCGATGACGTCACTTAGCGACTTCTAGCGACTTTTAGGACAGCCAATAGCTACTTTTCTTACTGAGGAGTTGGCAACAGTGGTGTAGACACAGTTAGGTGTTTAAACCCACCTGAAAATCTTTGAGGTGTGTGTTGCTGTGGTTCTATGGCATGAGTGTGGTTGAAAAACTGCTTCAATTAAATGTTCCTTTTATAAGTTACTGCCTCGCTACAATATGACAAATTTTATGATGTAAACTTAAAGTGAGCTTCCCCTGTTTGACAGACCAGCAACTGCCACTGGTCCAGACGGTACAGTTAAGAGGGGTGGGGAAAATCGATACAGCATAGTATGACAATATTTTGTGTGGTGATATTGTATCAATACATGGACGTTAATGATGTATTTATTTATAGAAATGGTTAAAACTGGAAATACAAATTACAGTTTTTCGGAGCCTTTGAGAATAATAATTTTCCATTCCACATGTTTCTGTGATGACTGACTGAGTTCAGATAAAAACATATTGATAAAGATTTTTTTTAATTTACAGTTGAAAAGAAGTAATATATCACATTATATATATTTCCATATATGTTATCACAATATATATTACCATATATATTATCACAATATTCAACTTATTGTAAAACATTTTAAAAAATCAGTAATATAGTATCATGTTGATGACATCATATCAGAGGCGTCAGGTGACTCCCACCTTCCATTTATTTATTCATTTATTTAAGCGTTTATTTGGAAGGGACAATACATCAATCAATCAATTTTATTTATAAAGCCCAATATCACAAATCACAATTTGCCTCACAGGGCTTTACAGCATACAACATCCCTCTGTCCTTATGACCCTCGCAGCGGATAAGGAAAAACTCCCCAAAAAAAACCCTTTAACGGGGAAAAAAAACGGTAGAAACCTCAGGAAGAGCAACTGAGGAGGGATCC
>NC_065521.1:47096822-47101249 GCF_006386435.1 Epinephelus moara | reverse complement strand
GGAGCTTGACCATTTAGAGCTTTATAAGTTAACAGTAGGATTTTAAATTCAATTCTGGATTTTACAGGGAGCCAGTGCAGAGAAGCTAAAACAGGAGAAATATGATCTCGTTTCTTAGTTCCTGTTAGTACACGTGCTGCTGCATTCTGAATTAGCTGGAGAGTTTTTAAGGACTTACTAGAGCTACCTGATAATAGAGAGTTACAGTAATCCCGCCTAGAGGTAACAAAAGCGTGGACCAATTTTTCTGCATCTTTTCGGGTCAGGATAGGCCTAATTTTCGCAATATTGCGCAGATGAAAAAATGCAGTCCGTGAGGTTTGTTTACATATTGATGAACATCAGTATAAAAACAAATGTAAATATGCCGGAGTTAGCAGGACTGCTAATTTACATCCGTTGTCCCTTGGCAGGCCACAGACAATTAAAAAACAAAAACAGTAATTAAAACAAACAGTAAGAATAGTTCACAAACAGACAAACAATCATGCATGGAAGTAAAGTGCAGAGTTAGCAGTAATGCCATAAAGTGCTATTTAAAGTGCGCCGATGGAATAAAGTGCTTTGATCGAATAAGGTGCGTTTTATAAGTTGTCTGGGGGAGACCTCAGTACAGTCTGACACGTGTTTAATTTTGACTCGTCTATTATTTCCTGTTTAACAATTGTTTGTTTTATAGACATGTCTCATTATTATTCTGTGACATCGTCTCAACCTGAGTGTTCGCCATACCTCAATGAATGAAGGTTGATCGTCGCCACATTCTTTTAGTCCTCCTCCATCTCAGAGGATCAGTGACCAGCACAGAGGGTACTACATATTAATTGTCAGGACATCGAACCATCAGAGGTAACGAGGGGTCGACTGATGGTGGATTTTTAAACACTGATAGAGTGCCGAAGTCACGCCCCTTCCGGTAGAGCTCATGGGACCTTATATCTCAACAGTTTTACCACAAAGTATCACTTTCTTGACCTTAAAATTTATGTTTTAAATTCATTAACAACATATTTGGATTTCATGTCACAACTCAAACGGGACCAAAAGATAATATTTCTCTCCTCATTCACTGCCATTCATATTTTTTCCGATCTAAGGTCCCATGAGCTTCACCAGAAGGGGCGTGACTTCGGCACTCTATAGAGTAAGGATAGTTTGGAACAGGACACTGATTTAACTGCTGAGTTCAGGTCTCCATTCAGTATGTTGATGAGAACAGACACTGGTGGCGGTTACGCCTGACCGTTTGATCGGTTTGGCCGATGCTGCTCAGCCTGGATGACTAAATACCTGTGGACCTGATGACGCTCAGCCTCGGCTTGCTGACATGATGAACCACTGTAAGATGGTGACCACGATGAAGACGAAGACTGTCAGGCAGGAGAAATGTAAATAATCCTGCACTTCCTCCATCGTCCGCCCGTGTCCGTCCTCCACCCGTCTAATCAAACAGCATGAGGCCGACACACCTGAAGATCCTGTAATAAAATCACTGACCGGTTGAGAGCTCAGACACTGATCCGTCTGTTACAGTCTCTGTTTATTCATTCATTCATTTCCTGTAAGAACAAGGTCACATTTTCAGCTCACTGGGTGGTTTTGGGACTTTGTTTGTCTCTTAACCAACAGAAATTAAACCTGTTGGTCTGAATCTCCTGAGACCAGGTGGAGGTGTAACATGGTCTGAAGACGAGTCATCACAGGCTGGATCAGGACTTTGAGACCTGTGTCAGAGTCCGAGCTCTTTAAAGGTTAAAGTCAACAGATACAAATATTTAGCGAGCAGCTTCTGTGGTATCTGTGGGTCGTGTGCTCCATAGATTTGGGCGGTCGGTGACAAAGGCTGCCTCTCTGATCTTCTTCAGTCTGTTTCTAAGAACCTCCAATGAACCAGCAGCAGGTGATGACAGTGTTCTGTGAGGCTGATCAATAATCAGTGGTTGATTGATGAGAGAGGCGGAATAAAGAGTTGTAACCTGCTGAAAACCAAACAGTTGATCTCAGTCAGTCCTCATGAAGTCACAGCATCAAAACAAATAGGATTCAAACAGGACGTTGCTTCAGCTGATCAAACTGAGACTGAAACAGAAACGTGTCACCGCTCAGATACACTCCTCTGATGATCTGATCTCTGATCTCAGATCTCTGATCTCAGATCAACCGCTCTGCTCTGAGTAAATGTTGACATGACGTCACTGCTGAGAGCTGAAGTGTGTCTCTGTCTGATGTCTCAGGAAAGTTAAACTATGTTGCAGAGTTCTTCACAGGAGAAAAGAAATGCATCATAAATCATATCAGCAGGATGTGAAAGGGTTAATCTCACAGATGTGTAATAATAACCAGATAATTGATTGATTGATTGAGTGAAACTGGATGCCAACATGGCGTCTGTTCAGTCCAGTGGAGTTGCTCACCTGGTGCACAGGCTTGAAAAGTTTTCTCAGGTTTACTTCAGCAGTGTGTGGTGGTTTCTCCTGCTGGCTCCACCCACAAGTTCCCGCTCAGCTCACAGACTTTATGACGTGATGATGTCACAGATTTTTAAATCTCTTTTCTCAGCTGGTGGAAAGTTTTACAAATATAAAACCTCCATGGATCCAAACTTCAGAACAGAAAGAGTCATAGCTGAGCTCGTTTACAGTCGGATGTGTCTTGTCAACAGTTTGACAGACCTCTCTTTATAATGGAGGTCTATGGAGAAAATGATTTCTAGGATTTTTCTGGTTTTAATACAGTGAGCGGGAAACATCTGCTGCAGGGCTGAGCAGCGTTCAGCGGGGGGCTATTTAAACTAAACAAAAGAAACGAGTGAAAGAGTAGAATGAAAACTGAAGTTTTACTTAATAAAAAGCAAACAGAAAAGTGTGACGTAAAAAGACGTATTGAGACATTTAGCAGCGGCTTTGTGTTAGGTTGAGTCGGATTTTAGACAGAATTAATGTAAATAATTTCATCCCTTTGCTCTGCTGTGACTTTTTATTCTGCATGTCTGAACATTTTTGTGTAAATTACCCTTATATGAGCAAACAGTCAAACTGAAGCATGTGAGAGTCTCTGTCAGTCAGAAATAGTAAAAACAAAAAACGTCTGAGAGTCTCTGTTAGTCAGAAACAGTCAAACTGAAGCGTCTGTCTCTGTTAGTCGGAAACAGTCAAACTGAAGCGCCTGTTAGTCAGAAACAGTCAAAATGAAGTGTCTGAGAGTCTCTGTTAGTCAGAAACAGTCAAACTGAAGCGTCTGTCTCTGTTAGTCGGAAACAGTCAAACTGAAGCGCCTGTTAGTCGGAAACAGTCAAACAGAACTGTCTGTGAGTCTCTCTTAGTCAGAAACAGTCAAACTGAAGCGCCTGTTAGTCAGAAACAGTCTCAGGTTTTGTCTGGTCCTGCAGGTTCAATCTGTGATGGAGGTGAAAACACCTGCGCTCACTCAGAAAAACAAATCCATATTCAAATCAGTTTTTTCTCATGCAGCAGCAGGATGAAAAACACAAACAACATTTCACAGTCGATGAAGATTCACAGAGATGACTCAGACATTAATGACATCACAGAGACGAGTTAGACATTAATGACATCACAGCAACAATCAGACCTGCTTGATGTACATCAGCCTCCTGATCAAACTGAGTTTCATCTGTAGAAACATTTCTGTTGTGTCTCTTTAAAAAGTCACAGATCTGAAGCTCTGCAGCAGTTTGAATTTTCTTCATCCACAATTTATAACTTCACTCTGAGAAAACTGATGGCTACTTATTATTATTATTATTATTATTATAATTATTAATATTATTAATATTATTATAATTACTGTTGTTGTTGTTGTTGTTGTTGTTGTGGATGCCATGTAGCAGGCTCATGATGGGACACAGTGAATGTAGATGTGTGGTATCCCTCAGGTGTGTGTGTTTCAGTTCATTGTTCATTCGTTGTTAATTGTCAGAAAACTGCCGAGTTTTTTCTACTCTGTAAAATTAAATCAATCAAATCAAAATGTTTCAGGATCAGTCAGAGGAATCAAACAGATTCACACCAACATTTTTTTTTAATTATTATTGTTTTAACTGGCTGATACATTCATTATCATTATCTGATTTTCAGAAGTGAAGAGTCTGATGTGTGGGCGGAGTTTAGGGCAGTGATTTTTAGTGTTGACATCAACCCGGTCTCACTCTGAGGTCATCAAATACACTTTGTTAGTGACTTCGACAATTAAAGTTAAGGGTGCAGAAGTCTGAGTAGAGTGGGTGGGAGGGTGGTGGATGGGTCCAACAACTACCGACTTTCACCCAGGAGGCTGAACGTAACCACGTGTGTGTGTTGGCTAAACGTAACCATGTGTGTGTGTTGGCTAAACGTAACCACGTGTGTGTGTGTTGGCTAAACGTAACCACGTGTGTGTGTGTTGGCTAAACGTAACCACGTGTGTGT
>NC_065521.1:47076308-47096633 GCF_006386435.1 Epinephelus moara | reverse complement strand
ACAGGCTGAAGTTGACACAGCGTCCCAGAACGTCAACAACCAACACACCCAGGGTACCTTGGACGTCATATGTGGACGTGGAAAGTCCATGACCAAACGTGGACACGTGACGAGGTCACAGTGAGGGTGTGATAATGACAGTGTTTACTGCTTCATCAACTATTGTTTATTATTATTTATATATGAGTGACCGATATATAAACAAATTTTCTTCCTTTTAACTTTTTTCTTATTGAGCAGTGAAACAAATTTAATGAATCAGTCGTTGTGAAACTCGTTAGTTTGAGCACGAGAGAAGACGGACTTAAAAAATTATCTTAAAGCTGCTCTGTGGAGGTTTTGACCAGTGGTGGCGCTGCTGAGCTGAGCTGTGTTTTTATCATTAACACCTTCCTGCCACCTTCAGCTGATGTAAAACAGCAGGAACCAGAGAAGAAGAGGAAGAGGTTACCATGGAAACAGACTGAGGTGGATTTAAACAATCAGCTCTGTAGGTGTTTTGTGACCAAGGAAAAGTTGTCAACTCCTTGGACCTGCTGAACACACAGACCCTCCTCTATAGGCAGTTTTACAGAGGAGGGTCAGTCCTCACTGGATAGACCCAGTGAGGACAAAAGACAGACACAGAGAAAGGACAACCAGCTGATGATGAGCTGTTTGACGGCTCGCTAACTGAGAGCTCGTTAACCGAGAGCTGAGACAGATGTTGATGATGTGATCTGTACAAAACACGCCAGCTGAACAACCCGTTAGTCACTGAGTCAACATACCTGAGACAGTGTGTGTCCTCTGAATGGAGCACACACCTGGGACACACCTGGCACACACACACACACAAAGGAGCTGACGGCTGTGTGAGTGACGGACGGCTGACTCTGTGGGCGGTCGGAAAACTCTTCTAAAGAAAGAAAGAGACAGGAAGAGGACAACAAAGAGACACAGGAGGACACAATTAAGAGAATGTTTTGGAAAATGGAAACATGTTTTGGAAAGTGAAGACATTTAAAAGACAAAAGACGGACGAGAGGAGGAGGAGGGGGAGGAGGATAAGACAGAAATAGGAGGAGGAGACAGGAGGAGGAGGAGGAGACAGGATGAGGAGGAGAAGAAGAATGGAGGAGAGGTGAAAGAAAGGGCACAACGGAGGTAGAATAGAAGGAAAAGTGAGGACATTTTTGGAGAGTAAAGACTTTGGGACAAAGTGTGGACGGACAAGAAGGAGACAAAAGTAATAACAGAAAGAAAACAGAAAGTAAAGAAAGATGAAGTGATGATGAGGAGGAGTTAAAAATGTTAGACAGGAGGAGAAGAAGGAAACATTTTAAAGACAGACAACAGAAGAAAAGAAAAAAGAGAAGAGGAGGGAAAGAGAAGATGAGGAGGAGGGAAAGAGAAGAGAAGAGGAGAAGAGGAGGGAGAGAAGAGAAGAGAGGAGAAGAGGTTTGGTTTTCAAGTCCCTTTATTAAATCATTTCAGCAATGACTGAAAACCATTTAGTTCAAATCAAGAAAAATAAAAAACAAAACCAGAGAAAAACTGCTCCTGAATAAACAGTCTGCCAGACACAGTAAACGTTAAACAACTACTCAGAAATGACATACCAGCTCTCCATTCCCTGTCACAGAGCACAGGACACCCCCAACAGTCCATCTTTCTTTAAAGTCCTGTAAATTNGCTCCTGAATAAACAGTCTGCCAGACACAGTAAACGTTAAACAACTACTCAGAAATGACATACCAGCTCTCCATTCCCTGTCACAGAGCACAGGACACCCCCAACAGTCCATCTTTCTTTAAAGTCCTGTAAATTGTCCACAGATTGACAGTAACAATATTCCACTCTGAGCCGGGATTTCAAAAGTCCTTCTAAGACCGGCACCGGCTCCACACTGCCGGCACCCTGAGTCCGGTTCCTGCGAGTCAGCCAGATAGCCAACTTGGCAGAGCCCAGCAGAAAGTTTATCAAAGTGTGTACCTTTTTGTTTTTAGCACTGTATTTTGGGCCAAAAATGAACAGTGGAAAGGAAAAGGCCTCCCCCAGACCATGCAACCAACTCCTTAAAAGGTCAAAGAGCTGTGACAGCCGAGGACACTCAACAAACAAATGAAAGAGAGTCTCTGTGTGCAAACAGAAACTACTAGCTCCGGATCAAGGTGTGCTCTGTATCTGTTCGTAGCTATTGCCCCATGTACGACCCTCCACTGGAGGTCAGCTGTACGCTTCTCCAAGGGGATCTTGTACAGGGACCGCCAGCTGCCTTTCGGGGAAATGTCTGGGCCAAAGAACTCAGCCCACCTCGACTCCTTCAGCCCTGCCAGAGAGCGCAGGTTCAGAACCTTAACGCAGACTTCGTAGACTGCCTTTTTTCCCACCACCTCAAAGCTGTTTAGACGAGGGGTTTGTAAGGAAAGCAGCTGACCCTCACCCTCTTGCCACTCCCCCACAGCTGGGGTTATGGAGAGAGAGGGGAAACTGTACTCACACTCATCATCCCATTGGTCAGACAGAGCATTGTTTTCTACAAACACTCTCAGTGGCTGTGGCAGGGCTGCACAGACTTCCTCCACCACTCTGTTGATGAGCCTGACAGAGCTGATGTTGCTTCTCTCCATCAGGGCTTCCATAGCTGTGGACGTCATCTTCATAAGGTGACCCAGTTTGGTGCAGCCAGCTATTCGAAGACTGGCTCTCAGGCTGGCAGACTGCAGTGTACGGGTCTTAATAAAGGTGTTGTAGAACAATGGCTCTTCAAAAAGCCACATGCCCGGGGGCACATTTGTGTCCCGTGCAGTCTTAAAAATCCACCAAGCCTGCAACACAGAGCTGTAAAATGGTGTTACATCTGTAAAGTCCACGGTCTCTTGCTCCAGGAGGAAAAGCTGCCTGTCGTAGCCCAACTGTCCTGTTCTCCTCAGCAGCAGGCGAGCCGTATCACACCAGCTGGGGCAACAGTCATACAGCAGCCTCTGAGCAGTTCTCAGTCTAAAGGAAGCAATTTTGGACTGAATGTCATTCAGTCCCTGTCCCCCTTCAGCCACAGGCAGGTGAAGAACAGCTGACCGGATCCAGTGCTTGCCCGACCAGAAGAAGTTGAGGATGTCCTTCTGGATGTCCTCTATCAGACCCCTTCGAGGTGTCAGAGTGACAAGTCTGTGCCACAGAGTCGAGGTGACCAAGTTATTAGCGACCAGAACTCTTCCCCTATACGACAGCTGAGGTAGCAACCATTTCCACTTAGACAACCGAGCACACACTTTCTCCTTCACTCCCTCCCAGTTTTTTCTTTGGAACCCTTCAGAGCCCAGAAACACCCCCAAAACTTTTAGTCCCTCTTTTCCCCACCTAAGTCCTCCAGGCAGACTGGGCACTGCCTGATCCCTCCACTGCCCTATGAGCAAGGCCTCGCTCTTAGCCCAGTTCACTCTTGCAGATGAGGCCTTTTCATAGGCACAAAGGGTGTCCTGCAGACATTTAACATCATCCTGGCTGCTTACAAAAACATTAACATCGTCTGCATAAGCAGATACAGTGGGCAAGCCACGAGGTACACTTACAATCCCAGGGAAAGACAGACCAATGAGGCGCTCTCTCAGCCTGCACAGCAAGGGCTCAATGGCTAGGCTATACAGTTGCCCTGAGATAGGGCAACCCTGTCTTATGCCTCGCTGTACAGGAATTGGCCGACTCAGCCCCGCCCCCATCTTCACCATACACTGTGCTCCACTGTACAGTAAACTCACCCAAGACAAAAACCCATCACCAAACCCAAAACCTCTAAGTGCAGCAAAGAGATATGAGTGATCCACCCTATCAAAAGCCTTCTCTTGATCCAGTGACACAATCCCAACATTGACATTATAAATTTTACATAAATCAAGTACATCCCTGATAAGAAAAATATTGTCCATGATTGATCTCTCTGGCACACAGTATGATTGGTCTGTACTTACAATTTTTCCCAGAAAGTCTTTTAGTCTATTAGATAAGGCTCTGGAAAGCACCTTATAGTCCGTACAGAGGAGGACCACTGGCCTCCAGTTCTTAAGTAATGTCAGGTCCCCCTTCTTAGGCAGCAGGGAAAGGACTGCCCGCTGGCAAGAAACCGGAAGAGATCCAGTTCTGAAACATTCCTGTACTACCTCGTGTAGGTCGGTGCCAATAATGTTCCAGAACCGCTTATAGAAGTCAGTGGAGAGACCGTCAATCCCTGGTGCCCGTCCAGAAGGCATCTGGTTAATGGCCATTGTCAACTCTTCGAGAGTTAGCCCACAGTCCAGGGCAGCTCTCTCCTCCGAACTGAGCTGAGGAAGGCTCTCCAGAAGCTCTTTGCGGTTCTCAGCGCTACACGGTTCAGCTTTAAATAGGCTGGTGTAAAAGTCAATTGCGTGAGCCCTCATTTCATTCTGATCCGCAGTCAGTCTCCCTCCAGGGAGCTTCAGACAGGCCATCTGCTTCCTCTGCACCGCGTTCCGCTCCAAGTTGAAGAAGAAGGAGCTCGGGGCATCCATGTCCTTCAACTGGAGGAAACGTGATCGGACCAAAGCTCCCTTCACCCTCTCTTGCAGAAAAGCGCTCAGTTCCTTCTTCTTCTGCTGCAGCAGGTCACTAGCAGTGGGATCGGAGTCTCTCCTGATCCCCTTCTCGATGGTACTGATGCTGGCTTCAAGGTTTTGTACTGCTGCCTTGATTTCAGCAGTAGAGTGTGACGTGTACTGCTGACTGAACACACGAGTTTGAGCTTTGCCAACCTCCCACCATTGCTTTAAAGAGCTAAAGCTGCTTTTCTTTGTCTGCCAGTGTCTCCAGAAATTCCCAAAGCTCTGACAAAAAGTGCTGTCTTGTAAGAGTTTATTGTTGAAATGCCAGTAAGATTTGGCCCTCTCACCTGATGAAATTGTCAAGTTTATACTGACTAGGTGGTGGTCAGTGAAACCAACCGGGGTTATGGTACTGCTGACTAATCTGGTGTTGAGATTTTGTGAGATGTAAAACCTATCTAGTCTGGCTGCACTGACCCTGTTGTTTCTGATCCGTATCCATGTGTACTGACGGGTGTGTGGGTGTTTGAGTCTCCAGGTATCAAACAGATCTAAGTCAGTAATAGTTTGTTTTAAACACTGGGAGGACTGTGGGTGTGGCTCTTCATTGGTTCTGTCCTGAGTGAAATCAACTGTACAGTTGAAATCACCGCCAAGAATGACATGGTCCTGATTGTAGTTCCTGAGTTCAGACTGTATTTTTGTAAAAAGCCCCACTCTGTCAGAGCCCTGGTTGGGAGCATAAATATTAACAAAACACAATACTAAGCCGTCCATCTCTGCCCTGACAATCAGCAGCCGACCCTTGACCACCTCGCTAACAGAGAGAATGACTGCATTGGCAGTTGCTCTGAAGAGGATGGCTACCCCTGCACTGACACTTGTGCCATGACTCAGGACGTGTGGACCCTCCCACCATAAACCCCAGTCTACCTCATCTGCCTGGTCACTATGAGTTTCCTGTAAGAACAGCACATCTATCTTTTTCTGTGAAACAATCTCACTGACTAGGGCTCTTTTATGTTTATCTCTCCCACCATTAATGTTAATAGACCCTATAGTGCTGCTCTGCATATGGGGGTTAAAGAAGAGAGACAGAAGAGAGGAAAGCAGTAAAGAACAGTGTATGAAAAAGAACACCAGGTGATACATGATCATCTTACCTAACTTTAATCTTTCTAACAGTTTTGCCTTTAGATACCTTTCTCAGTGTTGTGATATGTTTCTTGAGGCGAAAACGCTTCCTTTCATCCAATCGGTCCACACCAACAGATCTCTTCAGCACTCCCACTGATCTGATGAACTTTTTGGTGTCACTAAAATAATCATTAACTTTCACAGATCTGTGAAAAGTTTGGTCTAGAAAAGTGTTTATTTCCTCAAAGGAATATAGATCTGTGTTCCTGTTGGACACCTCACTGACTGACACAGTATCCGACTCTGAGTCCCATTCTGCATCCTCTCCTCTACCTGATGCCTGGCTGCTGAAAACAGCCTCCATAATCTGTTCACTGTCACAGCCCCCCACAGCCTCACCTCCACCTGCAGAAACTGTTGAAGGGGCCTCCTCCACAGTCTCCTCAGGCTGTGGACTGTCAGCGCTGCTCAGGCTGACTGCAGCCTCACCTGACACGGGACCATTCAATGATGGTTCGATGGTAATTTTGGGCCGGGCCTTTTTATTTATTTATTTTTTTTATAATCATGTCATGATACCTATTGGTACACAAAACTGGTAAATCGGCCCATTAGTCATGATTGATTCTGGGCTGGACCAATTACAGCCGAGGGCCGATGCCCCCTCCCACTTTGGCCTCGGCTGCCAGTCAATCAATCATACAGAGAGAGAGGAGATTGACAAAATAGAGAAGAAACTCAAAGGAGGTGCGGAAAAAATAAGAGAAAAAGAGACAAGCCCTTTAGGAAGATGCTGCCAAATGTGTTAAAATAACACAGATGTTTGCTGGCTATGGCGGAGCTTCTTCCGCGGCCGCCGCATTATATGACGACGGCACAGGCGGTGCGACTGGAGGGGAACTTGAACTTCAGGTAAGAAGTGATGAACTGCAGTCTACCTGGGTCAGATATGAATCAAGTTTGGTTGATAGTTTATTTTCATTGTGCTTGCTAACTCTTAACACAGCATAGTTATGAGTAGGCCGTTTAACAATTTAACTGGCTGTTGAGCAGCATGACGGGGTTTCTCTACTGCTGGGCTNTTTTTTGTTTTGCAACATGCATTTAGCCTACAGTGAACAATAAACATTTATTTCTACAGCTTCATGTCCTGAGCTTTGTGTTTTCTATTTTTCTATGTAGTGTTTAGTGACTGCTCAGTAGTGTTTTTAATTTTGATTGACTCGGAGCACGATTTGACAACATAGTTCAGTTTTGAGCACAGATTGAACTGTTTTGAGGTGAAAGTTTGGTTTTGCAAGAAGAGTCTGAGGTTTTGTAAATGTAGCTTGAAAATTGGGTTTTGTGTTCACAGTTTAGAGAAAATGAGAGCAGCTTTCCAGAAATGTGTCTTAGCAATCGAGAAAAACTCCAAAAGTCGAAAAGCAGGGACAGCAAACCATTCAAAACTCCGCGCCACTCGCACACCACCACCACTCACGTTCACACTCACCGGAACCGGAGAAGAGAAGAGAAGAGAAGAGAAGAGAAGAGAAGAGAAGAGAAGAGAAGAGAAGAGAAGGGCGACAGAAACAAGAAAGATAAAGTGAAAAAAAAGAACAAATTATTGACCCTTTAATAATCTGAACTGAACTACAAACAGAACAAGAGACTGATTCAGTTATGCTAACGTTAGCATGCTGTGTGTGTGTGTGTGTGTGTGTGAGACAGGACCAGATGATTTAGAAACAACCACATGACCTCCATTACTGTCTGTCCTCTGGGTTCAGTTCTTTGAATGATGATGATGATAATGATAATGACAATGATGATGATGATGATGATGATGATGAAGATGATGATGATCTCAGGTGTATGAAGGGCGGTTCCTCCATGATCTCTGTCAGTCAGCTGATTTGTTTACAGGCTGTGGTTTTGGCGTGTGATCGGCCGTCGTGACCTCGACTGAGCCACGATGCAAAAACATGACTCAGTCATTCAAATAGTGTCACGGCCAGTCGTCTCTGTGGGACAGGTGTCTTCTCTGTGAGACAGGTGTCCTCTCAGGTCATCTCTCTGAGACAGCTGTCTTCTGTGAGACAGGTATCTTCTCTGTGAGACAGGTGTCCTCTGTGAGACAGGTGTCCTCTCAGGTCGTCTCTCTGAGACAGCTGTCTTCTGTGAGACAGGTGTCTTCTCTGTGAGACAGGTGTCTTCTCTGTGAGACAGGTGTCCTCTGTGAGACAGGTGTCCTCTCAGGTCGTCTCTCTGAGACAGTTGTCCTCTGTGAGACAGGTGTCTTCTCTGTGAGACAGGTGTCCTCTCTGAGACAGCTGTCCTCTGTGAGACAGGTGTCTTCTGTGAGACAGGTGTCCTCTCATGTTGTCACTGTAATACAGGTGTCATCTCTGTGAGACAGGTGTCCTCTGTGAGACAGGTGTCCTCTCAGTTCATCTCTGTGAGACAGGTGTCCTCTCGGGTTTGCTCTGTAATACAGGTGTCCTCTCTGTGAGACGGGTGTCTTCTCTGTGAGACAGGTGTCCTCTGTGAGACAGGTGTCCTCTCAGTTCATCTCTGTCCTCTCGGGTTGTCTCTGCAAGACAGGTGTCCTCTGTGAGACAGGTGTCCTCTCTGTGAGACAGGTGTCCTCTCAGTTCATCTCTGTGATACAGGTGTCCTCTCTGTGAGACGGGTGTCTTCTCTGTGAGACAGGTGTCCTCTGTGAGACAGGTGTCCTCTCATGTTGTCACTGTAATACAGGTGTCCTCTCTGTGAGACAGGTGTCCTCTCAGTTCATCTCTGTCCTCTCGGGTTGTCTCTGCAAGACAGGTGTCCTCTGTGAGACAGGTGTCCTCTCTGTGAGACAGGTGTCCTCTCAGTTCATCTCTGTGAGACAGGTGTCCTCTCGGGTTGTCTCTGCGAGACAGGTGTCCTCTGTGAGACAGGTGTCCTCTCTGTGAGACAGGTGTCCTCTCAGTTCGTCTCTGTGAGACAGGTGTCCTCACTCGGACGCAACAGGACCTTTACTGTGAAAGTCCAGGTGGTTCTTTCACAATAAAAGTCCAGGTCTAAACTTCCTGCAGCGAGCACCATCACCTGTTCATTCAGCCATACAGCAGGACAGGTGTGTGTGTGTGATGATAGGAGAGATTCACTCTGATGACCACACACACACACACACACACACACGGTGTCATGTTACTGACATCAGTCTCAGAGTTTATTTACTTCAGTTAGTGTATTTTTATTTTCTCACACTGATTCGTTAACTAAAATAATTTTGTGAAATTGAGTCAGATTTCTGTGTGAACACGTTTCATGTCAGAAAACAGAGTGTGTGTGTCAGACTGATCTGTGGAGTTAAACTATTTTCATCATGTCTGTGTCCAGGACTTTGTGGGCAGAGCTAAAAGTCTGCTCGATGACACACTGGAGCCCCTCCCCCTGCTGTATAAACACAGATGACATCAGAGGTGTCAGCAGAGCGGTCGTTACGTCTCTGATGAATTAACGTCTCAGTCACATAAACACATGATCAACACCAAAGAACCTTCAGTCAATCTGAACCAATCAGCTGCCACTTCCTGCTCTCTGCTGTGGCTGTGAGCTTCGTGCTAACGTTTGTTGCTGTTAGCTGCTGTTGGCTGTTGTTAGCTGCTGTTAGCTGCTGTTGGTTGTTGTTAGCTGTTGTTAGCTGCTCTGTGCTGATGTTAGCTGTTGTATGCTACTGCTAGCTGTTGAAAGCTGCTGTTAGCTGTTGTATGCTGCTGTTAGCTGCTGTTAGCTGTTGTTAGCTGTTGTATGCTGCTGTTAGCTGTTGTTAGCTGTTGTATGCTGGTGTTAGCTGCTGTTAGCTGTTGTTAGCTGTTGTATGCTGGTGTTAGCTGCTGTTAGCTGTTGTATGTTGCTGTTAGCTTTTGTTAGCTGCTGTTAGCTGTTGTATGCTGCTGTTAGCTGGTGTTTGCGGTTGTTAGCTGTTGTATGCTGGTGTTAGCTGGTGTTTGCGGTTGTTAGCTGTTGTATGCGGATGTTAGCTGCTGTTAGCTGTTGTATGCTGGTGTTAGCTGCTGTTAGCTGTTGTTAGCTGTTGTATGCTGGTGTTAGCTGCTGTTAGCTGTTGTATGTTGCTGTTAGCTTTTGTTAGCTGTTGTATGCTGGTGTTAGCTGGTGTTTGCGGTTGCTAGCTGTTGTATGCTGGTGTTAGCTGGTGTTTGCGGTTGTTAGCTGTTGTATGCGGATGTTAGCTGCCGTTAACTGTTGTATGCTGCTGTTAGCTGCTGTTAGCTGTTGTTAGCTGTTGTATGCTGGTGTTAGCTGTTGTATGTTGCTGTTAGCTGTTGTTAGCTGTTGTATGCTGGTGTTAGCCGGTGTTTGCGGTTGTTAGCTGTTGTATGTTGCTGTTAGCTGGTGTTAGCTGGTGTTTGCGGTTGTTAGCTGTTGTATGTTGCTGTTAGCAGCTGTTAGCTGTTGTTAGCTGTTGTATGCTGGTGTTAGCTGGTGTTTGCGGTTGTTAGCTGTTGTATGCTGGTGTTNAGGCTAACAACCAGGCTTAGTTTAGCCTGGTGCCTTATCTGTCCAGTCAGCTGTCACTGCGATCGGAAATCAATGTGTTTTACCGTCATTTCATGTTCTTATGTACGTATTTGCCTCATTTTTTAACAAAATACATTAAGCCTACAATAATAAAAAAAAAAAAAAACATTTAACATTTAAAACATTCTTTTTGTCATAGCCCAAACATAATTTGACATGCACATATCCTTACCAATAAAAGGATTAATTGTTGGAATAAACATACAAGTAGGTGTATTTGGCATTAACACAATTCCAGTGTACTTTACATCAATGAATGAAAACATTAAGATGAAACCACAATATTTTTTGACCTCATTTTATTTAAATGAAAAATACTGTAATCACTCACTGTCTGCTTTGAGCTGGGGAGAGAAAGAGAGAAATAATATTGATTAATACATTGCATCACAGTCATGCTTACAGTGTGCATTAAAGTCACTTACTTCTTTCTGTAGTTTCTTAATTTCCATGTCCAGTTTCCTTAAGGTCTTTCTTTTGTCTGTCAAGCTCCATGTCCTGCAGCTTTCTCTTTTCACACTGGAGCTTGACATCTGCCAGTGCTCTCTGCTCCCTCTGATGACTTGCTTTTATCTTAAGCGATTTATACTTTTTATAAAAACAAAACATGAATACAATCCTGATATAAGCAGCTATTTAATGAAACTGCAAAAAGCAGCTATTTTCAACAACCCTGCTATGAGCAGCTATTTAATAAGAACTGCAAAAAGGCAACTATTTTAAGGCAGCTATTTTAACAAAACACCTTATTAAGGTAACTATTTTAACAAAACACCTTATTAAGGCAACTATTTTAACTAAAAATGTGCTTAAAAAAAGTATGACAAATAATGTGATCAGTCACTGTCTGATTGGAGCTGGGGAGAGAAAGAGAGAAATAACATTGATTAATACATTGCATCATGCTTACAATGTGCATTAAAATCACTTCCTTCTTTCTCTAGATTCTTAATTTCTAAGTCCAATTTCCTTAAGGTTTTTCTTTTAATTTGTCAATTTGTATTACACTGCAAGACAATCCAAAGTCAGACAGTCCACATAACACCAATGGTTGATTAATGAATGAATAAAATGATTGATTCCATGTACAGTATACTGGAATAATGTACCTTGTATGAAGAGGGCGGTTTCCCCCCCTCCGTCCTCCATCATCGGCCTGCTCGGTTCTGATCCAGGGCGAGCTCTTCTGCTGGTGTGAAATCAGCAGTTGCTTAACTTCCACTGCTCACCTTTAAGGTGAAGTGTACAACTGTTAATTTGTGGAAGGAACTTTAATTGTAATTATGACAGATTCATTTGCGCATCAAGTGTATATTTTTAGATTACTTACACAATCAGTCGGTCCGCAATTGTTTGCCACGCGCTCTCTCTCTGCTTTATTATCGCTGCAGTGTTTCCTTTCTTCATGATTATATGTTTTACCTCTTCATAAGTGTACATAATGAGACGCTGCTCACTGGGTGAGAAGTATGCGGCACGCGTCCTCTCCATTGCTGCATCGGTGAATCTGTGATCGATCTCGGGGTCTATTTAAGAAAGCCATGGACGCACAACCACCTGAATAAGTTACACCTGGCTTGACAAAGCCGCGCCTCCTCAGCCTGGCTTGGCGTTTGAACAACCAATTAAGCCAGGATGGACTTAGGGGAATTTGTCCAGCCTCGCTTTTCCACTTATCCTGGATTGGTTAATTCTACTTTCGAACAACAGGCCCCTGGTGTTAGCTGCTGTTAGCTGCTTTTAGCCATTGTTAGCAGCTCTTAGCTGCTGAACATCTCGTTCAGCAGCTAACTGACTGGCTGCCACAGACTCTGTGCTGCTGATTAATCTGCCAATGAGTAGGAGTGTGAATCACCAGTTTTTATCACGATATCATATCATAAAAATTCTTTGAACAGCAATATGATATTTAGCAATATCCTGATTCAGGAGTCTTTGATCGATGTGAGACGACATTATCTGATGATTGAATCAGTTTGTGACAGAAGAAGCTGCTGCAGCTTTACTTTTTACTTTTGTCGACAACTGAAGAATTAATTCACTAATTCTGACCAAACTTGACACAGATGTCTAACAGGATAAAATAATGAAGGTTGAAAGGTCAAAGGTCATAAATCTCAGGAACAGAAGGGGAGACATTTGGTCAGATACTGGATTGGTTGGCTGTGCTGATTGTATAGATCTTCTGTGTGTGAAGCATCCATGTTTTCACTGACACGGATGGAGACTGTCAGTTGACACTGGACTGGTGGGCGGAGTCATACAACCACAGGGTGGACTGGTGGGCGGAGTCATGTGACCACAGGGTGGGCTGGTGGGCGGAGTCATGTAACCACAGGGTGGGCTGGTGGGCGGAGTCATGTAACCACAGGGTGGGTTGGTGGGCGGAGTCATACGACCACAGGGTGGACTGGTGGGCGGGGTCATACAACCACAGGGTGGGCTGGTGGGCGGAGTCATACAACCACAGGGTGGGCTGGTGGGCGGAGTCATACGACCGTGGGCCGGTAATTGTAGTTTATATATGACATAGTATTGATTATTGATATTGTCTGGTCAGGTGATTCTGTGTTTACTGACTTGATGAATCATAATGTTCTTTCCTAGATATAAATGTATATGAATGAAGATGAATTTTTTGGGAGCGTGGTTCATCAGATAGGGCGGCCATCCTGATTGGCTGTGGGTGGAGCTGCAGTTCACAGTTTATGTCTCAGTGTGAATGAATTTGTGAACAGAGTGGAAACATGATGAGTCAGAGGCAAAGTGTATAAATAAAGGAGGAGGAGGAGGAGGAAGAGTGACCACAGACAGCAGCTCAGTGCTGTTTCCTCTTTACAGTTCATGTGTTTAATCTAACACCTGATCTGTATCTGCTCTGTCACCTCGCACCACCCTGACTCACCACTGCGTTCCTCTAATGCATCATAACATGTGACGTCCTGTCAGAAGACAAGATGCATGTTGATGCTCTGATCCTGTGAACTGTACTTTTAATGTTTGTCCCAGCTGTTGTGATGATGTCGAGAGCAGGACTGTAACCAATGATCATTTTCATTATGATAATTATTTTCCTGATTCATTGATCCGTCGTTTCTGTTAAATATCAGAAAATGTTGAAAAATGAGACGGATTCAGACAGTTTGTTTTATCTGAGCAGCACCTATTCAGATCATCAGTTTCCTGTCACATCAAAGAAAAATTACCTGTCATTAAATCATAAAAGACATTTATGAGTAAATAAACATTAACACTGCAGCTGCAGGTGAGACAGTGTGCTTATTAAAGTCAGTGATGATTTGTCCTGGTACCGTCTGCAGTGTCTGAACGCTGAGTGATGAACTGTGTCGTAACAGTGTGTCTGGACAGTGGAACAGGACGCCGCCCAGAAGGTTCAGATGATGGAGCAGGTTCAGGTGATGGAGCAGGTTCAGGTGAGGGAGAAGGTTCAGGTGATGGAGAAGGTTCAGGTGATGGAGCAGGTTCAGGTGAGGGAGAAGGTTCAGGTGAGGGAGAAGGTTCAGGTGATGGAGCAGGTTCAGTGATCACTGTAGACTCAGCGTGACGTCATGAAGAGGAATAAAAGACAGTGTCATCTGTGTAAGAGTGAACTCTGACCCTGGATCAGTCTGCAGGTTAAACTGAATGATGTGACACTGAGAATAAATCAGGAGCTGCTTCACTCACGTGACAAACTGTCGCTGCCTCGTTAACGCTCCGTGTGATGTCATGTAGTCTGAGATATGTGAGATTTCTCTGCTGTGGTTTGATGCTGTCGTCATGTTTGTGTGGGACTCCATGTCGGCTCAGTCTGACTGTAACAAAGGTTTTAACCTCTTTAATCCTCCTGATCAGATGAAGGTTCTGATCCTGATGCTCCTCTGGTGTTTGTGTGATTTGGAGATCAATATGTCGACCAGCCTAAAGATGAAAATGGCTGCTGATGTGTCTGTGACAGTGAAATCAGAGGTGAGCTGTTGGTGGTCAGCAGTCGCCTCTTTGACCGGAGGTCAGAGAAGTCACACATGTGCAGGTCATGTGACTGGAGTCATCCACCTCGGTCTCTGACAGATGTGTTAATGTGTGTCAGAGATCTGCAGTCAGAACCTGGTCCTGACACCATGTGTTATTAAATTGAGGCAGGAAACACTCACAGGGTCATTAAAGCATCTCAAACTGAACAAACAGACACATAAACATATAACTGAATATATGTATATATATGTGGGAGCCCTTCTGTGCGGAGTTTGCATGCTCTCCACGTGTCAGCGTGGGTTCTCTCCGGGCACTCCGGCTTCCTCCCACAGTCCAAAGACATGCAGATTGGGGACTAGGTTAACTGGTGNTATTAGGGCTGCCACGATTAGTCGACTAATCGATGACTAATCGACTATTGAAATAATCGGTGACTATTTTAGTAGTCGACTAATCGGTTTGAGTCATTTTTCATAGAAAAGCACTATAAAAGTACCCAAAATACTCTTATTGCAGCTTCTTACGTTCAAATATTGGCATCTTTACACACTCTCCCGTGACAGTGAACTAATACCCTTTGGTGTGAGTACGAAACAAGACATTAGATGACGCAATTTTGGGGTTTGGGTGAGACAGACCAACATTTTTCAACATTTTAACACATTTTCGATTAAATGATTAGTCGACTAATCGAAGAAATAATCGACAGATTAGTCGTCAATGAAAATAATCGTTAGTGGCAGCCCTAATACATATATATGTGTATATGTATGTGTGTGTCTGTACATATACACATATAATATACATATATATGTGTATATGTATACATATATATGTATAACGTTTCTCCTCTTTCCTTCGGTCGTCCTCCTCAGTCTGGTCCTCCTCTTCCTCCCTGTCCTCTCCTCTCTACCTCCTCCTTCCTCTCCCCTTGTCCCCTCGTCTCCTCATCTCCTCGTCTCCTCTGGCATCTCTAACAGACATCTCTTCTTCTTCTGTGGTGTTTGTCTGCAGGTTGGTAGATGACCGCTGTGTGGTCGAACCGGCTGCTGGAGATCTGGAGAATCCTCCCAAGAAGTTCAGAGGTACAGTGTGTGTGTGTGTGTGTGTGTGTGTGTGTGTGTGTGTTTGTGTGTGTGAGATGTCACGCATACAGGTGCAGGTTTTATATCAGGAGGTGTTTCAGTCAGATCTGAAACAGTCTGTATTTTTAAATATTTGGTAACAACCAGTGTTTTTCTGATGGAGCAGTTTTAAGTTGATTCTACTGAAGTTAAATCTGAAGGGCAGCAGGTTTAACTGGCTGCAGGACAGGAAGTTGTCATTGTTCTCACAGCGACTGTTTAATATCTGAAATGTCTTTACTGAGCAGTTTCAGTTGAATCATATCTGTTCACACATCTTGAGGTTGTTTCATTATAAAGTTGTTATTGTGTCTTTTTAATGATAAAAATCCAGATGCAGAGACGTTGTGCTGTTTTATCTGTGATGGCAGGAAACAGTTTGTTGACACAGTCTTATCAATGCTGAGCTTGAGGCGCCAGTTCTTTAGATACGAACTGTCCACCTCTACAACAAGGAAGCAACCTGCAAAATGACCATCATGGTTGATGATGCCCGGTTACAGTTCCAACCCTCCCCCGTGTACCTTGGTGTGAAGCTTGACAGAACACTGTCCTTTAAACAACACCTGGACAGTGTCAAGGCAAAGACCACCGCCTGTGCTGCGCTGATACGCCGCCTAGCCGGTACTACATGCTGTGCATTTCCACCAAGGCCCTAGTGTTCCCCGCTGCAGAGTACTGTGCTCCAGTCTGGTGAAGCAGTTCCCATGTGAAGAAGCTGGACACTGCCCTCAACACCGCCCTACGGGCTGTCTCTGGATGCCTACGAGCCACCCCAACAAACCAACTGCCTGTCCTCGCTGGTATCGCTCTATCGGAGGTCAGACGAGAAGCAGCCATGCTGGCCCTCGCTCAAAAGGCACAGATGAGTGACACCACAGCGAATGTGCCTCAAGTCCCAGCACCCTTTTGCCACAAACGCCCAGGTACTGCTCTGCACAACATCAGCTGACACCACCAAGGCTTCCTGGGTCAAGGCAAGATGGAGGAACCAGTGGCAGGCAGCAGAACTATCAAGGCTTCACCACTACATCGAAGATCCCACGGATGTTCTTGGCCAGCACCTGCCCCGAAAGCAGTGGACAATCCTCAACCACCTGAGGACAGGCGTGGGACGCTTTGGTGCAGCAATGCAGAGGTGGGGTCTCGTGGACAGTGCCCACTGTGAATGCAGAGATCCACTACAGACTGTGGAACACATGATGACCAGCTGCCCCATATACCGGCCACCGAATGGTGATCGTGGCCTAATTGACCCGGACAATGACACACTAGACTGGTTTGCTTCAACGGAGCTGAAGGTCTAAGCCCATACGCCAGAGAGAGAGAGAGAGAGAGAGAGAGAGAGAGAGAGAGAGAGAGAGAGACAGTTAGTTGTGCATGTGGAGGGGATAGTTTATTTTGGAGGGACCAGCAGGACTAGACCTGATTAGACTGGAGGGGGTTTGGACTCAGATCCATGAGCATCACATTTATTATTTATGGTGTCTGTTCCTGATTTAACATGTAGGCTATGAACCCGTTTGTGCCGCTCCTCTGATGTGTTTCTGTTGGTTAAATATGTGGAGTGTTTAGATCATGATGGAGACCAGGTCCTGGTCCTGGTCCTGGTCCTGGGTCAGTTCTTTGTCATAAGGACCAAGTGGAGCTGTTAAAAGCTCCAGAGAGCTTTAATGAAATATAAATGATGTGAGTTCATCTGCTGCTGCTGCTGCTGCTGCTGAGGACACTGTCCAACATGTTGGACCATCTGAACTGAGACTGTCCAGAGGCACTGATGGACTAGTTTATAACTGGGTCACACTGACAGACAGGCAGGCAGACAGACAGACGGGCAGGTGACATAGCTCCGCCCCCCTCTGTGTTCCCAGCCGCAGATTTGGACTAAAAAAATGTCCCAGAAACAAAACTCAGAAAATTTAAACAAACAAACAGCTGACATTTATTTTAACGATGAAGTGAGGTGTGATGACATCAGAGAAACTGTTTGACTGAAGACGTCTCATCAGTCTTCATCACTCTTCATCATACAGTGACAGATCTCCAGTCAGAGGACAGATGGAGACTGAGACATGTAACCAGTCTGTTAAAGGACTGATTTACATGTGATGAGGTCATACTCCACCTGTATGAGACACAGGTTAAACACATGATGTCATAACTTTATTATCACAGTGACAGGAAGTGGAGACACTAATGATTTTATGTCTTCACAGTATTTAGACTCTAACCTGTGTCCTCCGACAGTGACGTCACCGTTTCATCTTGAGATCTAAACAAAACACAAAAACGTGAGAAACAAATCAGAAAATTAGGAACAAAAGGTTCTGTTTTTATCGTCCTGTCAGCTGGTCGGTGTGGACGTTTGGACCTGTGGACGTGTGGACCTGTGGACCTGTGGATGTCTGTGTTATGGACTGAGTGAAAGTGAATCAGTGACAGTCTGATGTAAACATGAAACTCTGAGCTGAAAGCACAAACACTCTGTGAGTGTTTAAAACTTATTTCCTTAAGTCAAGATGTCTTTAAACCTGAATGTCCATTTACTGCTTCACACACAGGGACATGTTTGTCTTACACACATGGACATGTTTGTCTTACACACAGGGACATATTTGTCTTCAGCACACACAGAGAGAGAGAGGGACGGACGCACAGTAGCACTGTGTCACGTTGTTAACGTTCAGGAGCTGTTCGAGGAGAGTCAATATTTACCTCCTCTCTGCTTTAACTCCGTCCCCGCATCCTGTCCTCTGATCCTGTCCTGTGTCCTCTATCCTCTGATGGACACAACAGGACACAGAACAAAGAGATGTACGTGTCCACAGAGAGACAGACTGAGTCCACAGAGACACAGACTGAGTCCACAGAGACACAGACTGAGTCCACAGTTTGTGTCTCTGTATTAAAGGGGTGGAGCTAACGTAAGCTTTGTGACATTAGATGTTTCACCAGTTTGATTCTCTAAAAACCAAAACAACCAGTTAGCCTCAGGCGCTGGTCCACCGACCAATAGGAGCTCTGGATGTATTCACCCCAACTGACCACAGTGAGACGCCATGTAACCCCTCAGTGTGCAGAATAAAATAAATACAATATGTAAAGACACGCCTCCGTCCTCCTGCAGGTGTCCTCTGATGTCTCTGATGAATGAATGATGGATTCACACTGTCAGATTCAATTTAACTTTATTAACACATTTTATTCTCTTCTCATCTGTTGTGTTGTTTTTTGTGCTGTCCTGTCCCATCCCGTTCCATCATGTCCTGTCCTGTCCCATCCTGTCCCGTCCTGTTGTTCCCATGGTGTCTGTCCTCAGACTGTCTCTTTAAGGTGTGTCCCATGAGTCGGTACTCGGCTCAGAAACAGTTCTGGAAAGCAAAACAGGCGAAACATGAGAAGGACAAAATCGCTGACGTCGTCCTGCTGCAGAAACTTCAGGTAACACACACACACACACGCACACACACTGACACAGACACACACACACACACACACACACACAATACAAAGATGTGATTTCCTGTTTGTAATGTGAGCGGAGCTTCAAATGACTCGACTTAGCTTCATGTTAAACTCAAAGAGAAAAACATTAGCCTGGCTAACATAAGCCAGGCTAACGTTAGCCAGGCTAACACTAGCCAGGCTAACGTTAGCCAGGCTAACACTAGCCAGGCTAACATTAGCTGTTAGTCCTAACAACGTCCACATTCTCTCCTCTGTTAGCAGATGCTAATAAGCTAACAATAAACTGAATTAATAACTGATCTGAACTATCAACAGTTTAAATGACATCTGATCATGACTTTTATATTTTCAGAGGCACTACGTAACAAAAGAACGACTAGCACATGACAGATTAAAATATTAACATCCTAAGCTAACAACTGGCTAACACTTTGATTCTGTTGCCAGTGTTTGTGCTAAGCTAAAGCTAACACGTCCTGCAGTAAACACACGCATGTGTGTCCACAAACAGCACACATGTGATGTCATCACCAACACTCTGACATAATCATCAGCTGTTCTTTGTTATTGTTTGATTACAGACCCAGATACACTGACTTGTGTGTGTGTGTGTGTGTGTGTGTGTGTGTGTGTGTGTGTGTGTGTTGCAGCATGCATCCAACCTGGAGCAGAAACAGAACGAGACAGAAAACAAGAAGGTCCACGGAGATGTCGTCAAATATGGAACTGTCATACAGGTAAAGATTAATGATAGATTATTATTGATAGATTAGTGATAGATTATTTTTGGGGTCTTTTTACCTTCGTTATGAGACAGAGTGAGTTTGACAAGAAGGGGGCTGAGACATGACACGAACCAAAGGGCCACAGGGTGGGATCAAACCTGGGGCCGCTCCAGAGGACTCAGTCTGTGTGGGGGACTTAGTCTGTGTAGAAGACTCAGTCTGTGTGGGGGACTTAGTCTGTGTAGAAGACTCGGTCTGTGTGGGAGACTTAGTCTGTGTAGAAGACTCAGTCTGTGTAGAAGACTCGGTCTGTGTGGGGGACTTGGTCTGTGTAGAAGACTCAGTCTGTGTAGAAGACTTGGTCTGTGTGGGGGACTCGGTCTGTGTGGGAGACTTAGTCTGTGTAGAAGACTCAGTCTGTGTGGGGGACTTAGTCTGTGTAGAAGACTCGGTCTGTGTGGGAGACTTAGTCTGTGTAGAAGACTCAGTCTGTGTAGAAGACTCGGTCTGTGTGGGGGACTTGGTCTGTGTAGAAGACTCAGTCTGTGTAGAAGACTTGGTCTGTGTGGGGGACTCGGTCTGTGTGGGAGACTTAGTCTGTGTAGAAGACTTGGTCTGTGTAGAAGACTTGGTCTGTGTGGGGGACTCAGTCTGTGTAGAATACTTGGTCTGTGTGGGAGACTTAGTCTGTGTGGGGGACTCAGTCTGTGTGGGGAACTTAGTCTGTGTAGAAGACTCAGTCAGTGTAGAAAACTTGGTCTGTGTGGGGGACTCGGTCTGTGTGGG